>NC_071263.1:5610000-5650000 GCF_023375685.1 Ictalurus furcatus | reverse complement strand
TCTGCTTCACTCTCACTCTTTTCGCCTATCAGTCTCTCACTTTCTCTTTCCCCTCTCTCTCTCTCTCTGCTTCACTCTCACTCTTTTCGCCTATCAGTCTCTCACTTTCTCTTCCCCCCCCTCTCTCTGCTTCACTCTCACTCTTTTCGCCTATCAGTCTCTCACTTTCTCTTTCCCCTCTCTCTCTCTCTCTCTCTCTGCTTCACCCTCACTCTTTTCGCCTATCAGTCTCTCACTTTCTCTTTCCCCTCTCTCTCTCTCTCTCTCTCTGCTTCACTCTCACTCTTTTCGCCTATCAGTCTCTCACTTTCTCTTTCCCCTCTCTCTCTCTCTCTGCTTCACTCTCACTCTTTTCGCCTATCAGTCTCTCACTTTCTCTTCCCCCCCCCTCTCTCTGCTTCACTCTCACTCTTTTCGCCTATCAGTCTCTCACTTTCTCTTTCCCCCTCTCTCTCTCTCTGCTTCACTCTCACTCTTTTCGCCTATCAGTCTCTCACTTTCTCTTCCCCCCCCTCTCTCTCTCTCTGCTTCACTCTCACTCTTTTCACCTATCAGTCTCTCACTTTCTCTTTCCCTCTCCCCCCCACCTCTCTCTCTCTGCTTCACTCTCACTCTTTTCACCTATCAGTCTCTCACTTTCTCTTTCCCTCTCCCCCCCACCTCTCTCTCTCTGCTTCACTCTCACTCTTTTCGCCTATCAGTCTCTCATTTTCTCTTCCCCCTCTCTCTCTCTCTTTCTCTCTCTCTCTCTGCTTCACTCTCACTCTTTTCGCCTATCAGTCTCTCACTTTCCTGCGACTTTATAGACCTGAGAAGAATCCATCTTTTACAAGCCGACTGGCTTTTTAAAACCCTCGTTTAGAAGTGGGCTTCCTTAATTAAAAAGACCTTTGTGTGGTCCTGCAAGCCCGCCTGGTTTATTTGTCCTCCTTTGTCTCCTGTGTTAAAACTCTCTCCTCCGCCTTGTCCACGTAAACTCTCCCTTTTTTTCCCCTCTGCATAACACCTTCGTCTTGTTGCTGTTGTGTCTGTCTGGATAAAGCCCTTTAACACGATGAAAATAGAGGGACGGTTGTGTTTGTAGATGTGTGTTGGGTGTGACATCGTATATGTGTGTGTGTGTGTGTGTGTGTGTGTGTCACCATTCCTTGTTAATGTAGTTTGTGGTTAATCTTGAACCACTGTTAAATTGTCCATCTGAGTTTTCCTGCTCCCTAGTCAGCTGTACTGTCTGTGTGTGTGTGTGTGTGTGTGTGTGTGTGTGTGTGTGTGTGTGTGTGCACTTTGGCTAGTTGTCAGATGGGGATTGCTAATCCACTTTTCCAAGTCTTACAGCCTCCTTTAAGACAGAAGAGATATATCTATTAATTACAGCATTCATTAAGAAAGCCGTCTCCCAGGACTGGATGTGTCTGTGGGTGAGGGGGAGGGAGACAGACGGAAGCTGAGCTAAATGGCTTTGGCAGTATTGAGCGGTGGTAATATGGAGGGGCTTTCTCTTTTGTTGGCTTTCAAGGGTCTTTTCTTTTATGTGTGTATGTGTGTGTGTGTGTGTGTGTGTGTGTGTGTGCATGAGGGAGAGAGAGAGAGAGAGAGAGAGAACAGGTGTGCCACTCACCGCTCATTGTGTATTTGTTCATCAGTCTCTGTTAGTGTGTGTGTGTGTGTGTGCGTGTGTGTGTGTGAGACTTGCCGTTAGTGAGGATGATGAAGCTGCAGTTGCCCTCCACTCTGATCACATTCATGTAGAACAAGTTGATATTGACTGCGGGATGAGTGATGGAGGCCGGCTCCAGGCAGTGTCGCTCTCCATCTCTACATTGCTGCACGCTTTTCTTTTTTTTCTTCCTTTCTTTCTTTCTGCAGAGCCGGATAATCTGTCATGCTGCATTTTGATCAAGTCTAGCCTCTTTATTTAATAGCAGGATCCTTTCATTTTTATCACTTTATTGTGTGCAGAACTGGTGTTATTTATGCGTGTCGAGCCATAATATATGGCGTCATTGTGCTTTAATACATTATTGCAGTCTTTCGATTTATAAAGCAGGGGTTTGACAGGATTGGCATGCAACTGTCATATGAAATGTAGTATATATGAAACATTTATAAACTGTTACAATATGGAAAGTGAAGAATTAATGATTAAAAATCCAATTCCTTTTTAGGTTTTGTTAGTTTATAGAAATTTTTCCATCATATTTTATCTTCTAAAATTAGAACATGAGAAATACCTGTAATAACTTCAGAACCATCCAGTTCTTTAGTATTTATAGTTAAAGTTGTGGCTTGTTAGCATTGTGTGATTCTGTGTGTTTGTGTGTGTGTGTGTGTGTGTGTGTGTGTTAATGTTGCCATGTAGATAAACTCAGCTTGAAGCTTTAGCGAGGTCCATGGGACTTTCTCCTCTCTCTTATTATGCTTCCTCATAGAGAGGTCATTAACACTGGGAGGAAAGAATAAGGTTTGTTTTGTAAAAACACAGTCACAGAGATCTCTCAGTAGCTTCAGTTTGCTGAAGAGACAGAAGAACTATGCTAGAACGACCTGTTTCAGACCCTTGAGCTTTTTCCTCCCTTTGTTTATTTCTTCCGTTTTTTTTCTCTGACTATATTCTGCGCCTCGTCGCTTATTCGGAAGACATGATAGAAATGTTTTATTTCCTTTCGAAGGCTTTGTTTTATGGTTGGTAGGCTTGCTGCGATAGTCTGTGTTCCCGGTGTTACACGGTGTTCAGCTGCACACCGATAACATCACTTGCCGACCGCGGCACCGCACCCACTGTCATATTGCTTTTTTAGAATTATTTAAAAAATCATTATAATAAAAATCATTTAGTTAAGTTAGAGAAGGGACACTACCATTTAAAACTGAGCGTGTCTGCTCAATTCAGCATGAGCCGAAGGAGTCAGCAGGAGTCAGATTTCATTTAGCACGACGAGAGTGAAGCGAGCTGACTGACAAGATGATGGCGGAAAAGTTCGTTTCAAAGCAACATGTAAAAGCACCTATTTGGCAATATTTTGGATTTAAGCCCAATGTTAATAGGGAACGTGCACCATTTAAAGAATTGCCGCCCCTGAATTGACACTAATTTGAAAGCGAAGGTGAAATGTGCATGGCTGCACGGGCATTCATAAGCGATATAAAAGCGAGGGGGGAAAGAGGTGATCGTGGTGATACTGGTATTACCGTTGGGAAAATTTCCTCACTGTCACTTCCTCGCAACACCAGGGTTGGGGGTTCAAATCTCACCACTTGCATGCTCTCCACATGCTTCGGGGGGTTCTTCTGGGTACTCCGGTTTCCTCCCCCAGTCCAAAGACATGTGTTGTAGGCTGATTTGCATCTCTAAATTGTCTGAAGTGTGTGAATGTGTGTGTAATTGTGCCCTGCGATGGGTGCTCACCCCATTCAGAGTGTCCCCCACCCTGTGTACCCTGGGATAGGCTCCAGGCTCCACTGTAGCCCTGTGTAGGATAAGCCGTATGATAAATGGATGGATGGATGGATGGATGGATGGATGGATGGGCTTTGTTTCGTCTTATACATTTGTTTTGCTTTGTTTTGTGTCTTAAACAGGCTGCTTTGCAGAATGTCCAGCAAGGACCGCCACATTGAGTCCAACTGTCCCTCATACATCAAGACGGAACCCTCTAGCCCAGCCTCGCTGACTGACAGTGTCAACCACCACAGCCCCGGCGGCTCATCAGACGCCAGTGGCAGCTACAGTTCAGCAATGAACGGCCACCAGAACGGCTTGGACTCGCCCACGCTGTATGGTCCAGGAGGCACGCTGGGCCCCAACGGCACCGGCGCAAAGCGTTACGAAGACTGCTCCAGCACCATCGGCGAGGATTCACAGATCAAGTGTGAATACATGCTCAACTCCATGCCCAAGCGCCTGTGCCTGGTCTGCGGTGACATTGCGTCAGGTTACCACTATGGTGTGGCCTCATGTGAAGCCTGCAAGGCCTTCTTCAAAAGAACCATTCAAGGTTGGTTTACAACCTCCCTCTGCCTTTGTCGGGGTTTTTTTTTGTGTGTGTGAAAGTTGGTCTTGACCTAAATGAATTTTGGGACAAGGTTGCTTAAGGGAACTGGGAATAGGAAACTAGAGTCATCACATTGATTTAGCTACATTAATTACATTAGGTGAGGTGAGGTGAGGTAAGGTGAGAAGTTTTCATGGTACAGTGTGGTATTACAAGTAGAGCTCAGCTTCACTCCAGTAAACCCGTACTTAAATGTGAAATATTTCATCACACAGCATAAAAAAACCCATCCCTTTAATTTGTAATATATAACATGAGTAGATCTGGCTTAATCGAGTGCATTTCATGTATGTAAGCACCACAAGCATAGAGCAATCAGTCCAGTCGAAAACGTACATTTGTGAACAAGTGGGTCAGATATTTTGCTTGGCCCGACTACGAGCCAGACCCTCTGATGCTGGGAATTTGACATATTGGTATGTTTCATCCCATTAGCCAATGAAACTCTCAGTAATTTCCAGACCCACTTCATCCAGCTGGGTGTTTATTGACTTCCAGGCTGGCTGGTTTTGGAGAGGGGGTTGAGGTGAAGTGGGGGGGGTGGAGAGCAAAAGAGCTTGAGGAGCTGGGACTAGGTTGGAGGTTGATGGGTGGGGATGGAGTGATGGCAGGGCCACTGTGGCCACTCAGAGCCTCTGGCAGCTGGTGTAAAGGTGGCACCTCTCCAATGCCATCTGACAACCTGTATCTATCACTTCCCAATTGAGCCACTCAAGTCTGAGAGAGAGAGAGAGAGAGAGAGAGAGAGAGAGAGAATGTGACAAACATTGGCCTTCCTGCACGGGAAGACTTTTCTCAGTTCTATCTTCTTATACAGCCATGGGAGAGACGATGGCATATGGTCACTCTAGGGCCACGGTTTAGACAGTGATTAACTCGATTGGCGGTTTTTGTCTTAGATTGATGAGTGATGGGAATGTGGTGTGTGCTATGAAGACAAGCAGAGTACCCAGGACAGCAGTATGGTAACACAGCTGAAACCTCTCTACCCAGCTTGAGTGATCGACAGCGGACATTGTGCTAATCGACTGCCACTAGCAAATCATGTTGGGGTGTTTCAGTGGCTCATGGCTCTCTGGAAAACACACACACACACACACAAACACAGTCTTACATTATTTGGTCCACATGAGTCCCCGAAATGTAAACATGCACCTCTCATCCCTCACATACACACACACACACTTCCCACACACATATGCAGCCTCGTGTACACATGGTGGGCCAGATCTGAAGATCCTAATGGGACCTGGTGATTACCTGATTAATGAGAATTGGGCTTTAGTCTAATGGACATGCATACTTTAAATACTGTTTCCTGTTGAATTAGCAGTCTTGAGTGTTCAGTCCTCCTGGCCGCTAATGTGCTTTTTAATGAGGAAACATCAGTTCACAGAAGAGAAGTCAATACAAATCAGTGTTTACAAAGTCTGATTAACTCTGAAATATTTCATCAGTGAGAAGGTCCCAGGCGGGACACATGTTAATTACGTGTGTGTGTGTGTGTGTGTGTGTGTGTGTGTGTGTGTGTGTGTGTGTTGGAGACAGTGACAGTGATAATGTAATATTCATACAGTATATGCTGTAATATATCGCAGGCAATACCTTTCAGGAATTTTTTTTTTCTAGATGTTAAAATGGCTTTTAACATAAAATCACATTGGCTCAGAAATATTCACTTATTGATTGAACACACTTTTCTTTACTTTGTTGCTGGTGCATCAGGCTTATTATTATTGTTATTCTCAATGATTTGCAATTAATTCCTATTTCTTATTATTTCGTAAAAACACTCGATGCTTGAGTAAGGTTGGTTTTGCCAGATGTACATTAAACATTGCAAATTGATGAAGATGAATTTTCTGCCAATGAAGCTTCTCTCAGAATCTAATCCTCTCTATCGTTCCCTATCACACACTCTTTAATGAGGGATTTCGAACGGTTTTTGTGTAGCACGACTAATAATGTTAAGAAATGTTACGATATCAGAACCGATTTACATCAGGATCCTTATCAGACCTGGATTAGCTAGATGAGCTGGATGATGGATGCTAGCTGTTCCTGTAACAGTGTTCAACAGCAAGATTTTCATTCATCTCATACTCTCTTCTTTGTTCTCTTTTCTTTCTTTAATTCTGCTAGGCAATATTGAGTACAGCTGTCCCGCCACCAACGAATGCGAGATCACCAAGCGCAGACGGAAGTCCTGCCAAGCTTGCCGCTTTATGAAGTGTCTCACCGTCGGAATGATGCGGGAAGGTAAGAAAAAAAGAGAAGAGAAAAACAAAAACAGGAAGAATGGGTAAATAAAAAAACCAAAATGAAACAGTGGAAGGGAAAACCACTATTATATTGCTGTTTTCCTTTAGAGCTCAGAGGAAGGAAAACTGTTCTTGTAAACGAGAAAGAAAGTGGAACAGGTCTAAGAGTCAAGGTTGAAAGTGAAGCACCTCGCAGCATCATGCCCTCCAGGCCCACCTTGTCAGCCAGACGGCGGTGTTGGCCTTGGCCCCCCTTCGGCCCACTAACAAGCATGCTTCTTATTTAGAGAGCCGGCCTCCGAGGCATATTCTTTAGAGGTCTACTGAGCAGACAAGCAGTTATTTGGAGCTGGCTGCTCTCCTGTGGAAACAGCGGCTGGGGCTTTCTCCGAAAACACACACTCTGACATTGGGAGGTCTATCACCTATGTGCTAAAAAACTCTCTGCTGATACCTTGCGCTGCACACTCCATATATCAGTGTAAAAAGAAAAGCACAGATATTGCACTCCATTGCTGCACAAGGCTTTTTTTTTGCTCTGTCGTCTCTCTCTTGTACCATGTGCTCCTAAAGGACTGCAATCATATGTGGGCTGAGGGGAGATGAGAAAAACTGTGAGTGTGAGGCTATGCTTCTGTCACTCACAACACAGGACCTCTTCAGGTGTGTGAAGGTGCTGACAGGCCTGATAGTCTCATTGTGGGGCCACAGGCATGCGAAAGAGTGTGTGTGTGTGTGTGTATGCAAACATCCACTCTGTTTAAGTCATGATTAGGTGGACTGCAACTTATGCAAAGAGACACAGACACACATACAGGCCTGCAGCAAGCTTGCCTCACATAGACCGTAGCGGTCAGCTCGCATTATACCAAAACAACCCAGTTGGAGACTAACAGCAGGCACACACACCCCACAGGTACATTCTGGAGGATGTGGGCATCTGTGTGCACATGTGTGCATTCCTCCACACATTTGTCTCTGTACACATGATTTGAATGGTGGTTGGGAAAAGCATGCTCCTTTGTCAATGTTATATGTGTGAAATGTTTCTCTTTCACATCCATACACACATGCGCACCCTAAACAAATCTCATTCAGCACTACTGTTGCCCCGCGCAGGCCGATTTGCCTATGCGACTGGTGCTGGTGACAGGTAGGTAATTGATACGTAGGGGCCCGTTTTCAGAAGGCTCTGAAGGATGTAGCTGCATGTTTGATATGGCACCTACCCCCATGAGCACACAGACAAATAGCAGCCTTTTGTTCTCGCTCCTAGCCACCTATACACACATATATCAAAATGGCACGCTATGGCACGGCCATTTGTTGTAAAGTGCTTGAATTTAATACTGAGGTCTCTCCTTACATATGAAGAAGGGTCATTTGGTGAAATTGATTCATCAGTTTAGAAGAAAAAAAAAATGTTCACAAGAAAGCTAAACAAATGCCCAATTCGAATTCACAGCTGTTCATGCGAATCATTTGTATACGCTTTATCCCGAAAAGCCTGGATTTCTGTAATATTTGTGTTCTCTTCTCACGTTTGGCCATTAGCGTAAACCATGCCATGTTCACTTTGAGGGTAGCTTAGCACATAGCTCAGTGCTCTCATCTCAGGCGGGTGGAGGTTTGTCAGAAGTCGCTAATTATGGGTGGCTACCTGTGGTGAGTCGATGTGTCAGGGGCTGTAGTGAGGAAGGAATATCTGCCGTAGGGGAAGATGAGTCTGAAATTAGCCCTGTCACCCCAAGGGAAAGATGTAGGGGTCGGGGAAGGATCACTAATCCAGATCAAAAAGGATCCCTCACATGGTTGTGATGAAATCCCTACTCTTACCGGAGTAAATCCTGTGCCGATCACCCAGCCTGAGCTAGCAAATGAAACGAAACACGATCATACATATGCGCAGAGAGACGGCTCGAAACTCGCTTCAGCGTCCACACGCTGGCGGCAAGTTACAGACCTCTCACAAGCACTTACACATCTACACACATACACAGACATACTTTCTAGCTCCAAGGAAATTGCTGCCTGACTACCTCACAGTCTGACCCTGGGGGGCTAGCCACCTGCTGTGCAGCTACCTCCAGCCACCCAGCTGTAAAATTACATCCACGGGCACGTCGAGAGGCCGAAACATGCCCGAGAGCCTCGGGAAGAACTGTCGTTTTCCTGCTGTATGCTAATGCTAAACCATGATGCTAAAGAGCAAGCCACGGTGGACAGCTGTATTGCAGAACAGCAAACACTTAGAGAGGTGTAGCCGACAAGCTCAAAATATCTTACTGTTCCAAACAGAAACGCAGGCAGCAGCGTTGACAAAAGACTAACACACATACAACGAGAGCAAAAAGCTTCATTTATGACTGCACACAAGCGTGGTGCACTCCCCAGGGGTGTACAGCTGAGCGTCTGCTTCTCCCTCTAGAATAGGTGTGCAGGAAAGGCGACGTTTATGATGCATCCTTCATGTCCATGCCCATAGACGGATGTGTTCCACCAAAGAAAGCTTAATGTATCCCTTTTCTCTCGCTCTCTTTCTGAATAATGCTCCTCACCTGCAACTGCCACTGCACTACACTACTTAAACGCATCTTCTGCATACATGCTACCACCACCATTACTACCGCACACTTGCCTGTATATTCCTGGGTATTTCTCAAAAGCTTCTAACTTACGTTCATTTATCACTTCCCCTTTGGGAAAACACTACATTCCTCATGATATAGAACCGACATTACCTCCCTCGTCTCTCTCTCTCTCTCTTTCTCTCTCTCTCTCTCTCTCTCTCTCTCTCTCTCTCTGTTGTATGCAAACCTACCTTTCCATTCCCAGCAGGGATAGAAAGAGAGAACGAGTCTCAGCCTGGCAGTGATGGGATGCACGGTCCGAATATGTAACATCTAATTCCTGCAGAAGGCAATTAGAGACTCATCCAATTATTTGACCGTGTTATAGCAAGTTGCTGTCCTAATGAACGCCTCAGTTTGGGAGTCTGACAGCACCAGTTCTCTCAGCTAGACCTTCTCTCTGGGGAGGAGGACTGCCGAGGAAGCAAAGCAGCCAGACCTGGCTTTATATATGAATGAGGCTATCGCTTCTCTCACTTCACACACGTTCATGCGAAAATATAAACAGAGCCTGTGGCTGTGCATGAATGAGAGAGATGCATTATCACATACACTTCATTCCTTTTCAAAAGACAGTATCTTTGAGTGACATTTTTGGCAAGCTAGCCATCAGGCAACACGCTTATTGTTATGATCATGATCAAAGATCTGCGAGATGTTGACACATATAATGTTTAGATGTGCAGATTCTCTTCTGTTGTTTATCCGTGACTTTATTGCCTATTGTACAGCACACAGTGTGGTTTCTTCAATTTGGGTTTTAGAAATATGTGAGGAATTTTTGAAGTCAATAGTGGTGACGGCACAGATGGGGCATCGTAGCACAGGGTTCTGGGATAGTTCGCTGTTTTCGTCCCACTGTCCAAAAACATGGGCAACTGTTGCTCAGGTGGTAGAGCCGGTTGTCCACTAATCGTAGGGTTGGCGGTTCGATTCCAGACTCACATGACTACACCTGCCCAAGTGTCCTTGGACAAGACACTGAACTCCAAGTTGCTCCCGTTGGCAAGTTAGTACCTTGAATGGCAGCTCTGCTACCATTGGTGTATGAGTGTGTGTGAATGGGTGAATGAGACAGTGTAAAGCACTTTGGATAAAAGCGCTATATACGTGCAGACCATTTAGGTAGGCAGATTGTCTACGCTAAATTGTCCTTAGGTGTGAATAGGTGTGTGAATGTTGCCCTGTGACGGACTGGTGTCCCATTTGGGGTCCCATTCCCACCTTGCACCCAGTGTTACCAGGATTGGTTTTGAATCCACTGTGACCCTGATCAGGGTGAAGCATTAAGTGAAGATCAGTGAATGAATATACACTATATGGCCAAATGTTTGTTTACACCAGACCAATCACATCCATACAGTATGTGCTTGTTAACCATCCCATTCCAGATGTGGTCCCACTTTGCTGTTATAATAACCTCCACTCTTCAGGGAAGACTTTCCAGTAGATTTTGGAGTGTGGCTGTGGGGATTTGCCCATTCAGCCACAAGCGCATTAGTGAGGATATATACTGATGTTGGGTGAGTAGACATGAGTTCCAATTCATCCCAGAGGTGTTCAGTGAGGTTGAAGACAGGGTTCTTTGCTTTGTTCACAGGAACATTGTCATTTGGGCATCAACATTTGAGCATGATTGCCAGATGTCACATACTTTTGGCCAAATACTGTATCTCCATTTGTGTAGCAATGTAACATCATGGATGAAGATTCAGTCTTAGAAAGAAGAGATCCTCATGGGTTCTTTGGATAGATAAGGGTTTTTTCATGTCCTATAGTAGTTCTACCCCTCTGATAGGGAAACACCTTTAAAGGTTCCATCATATTGGTTTATTAGTTTTCTGTTCCATTACTTGAACTTGCTTGACTTGGCACTGTCAACAGGTTGGGACAAGATGTGACAGAAAATAAGACTATAAGCTCAGTCAAATGGGTCAGGACTAAGATTGTGTTTAGATTCTTTCCCCTCAAACTTTTATTACTCTACATCTCTCTGTGGTACAAAGCGTTTAGCTCTAATGGTGATGACTTAGAGCTGTCACACTTAAGTCATCCCAGGTGTCTCTTGGAGGGAGAATTTTGTGTGAGGGAGGGGAGTAAGAAGGACAGAGACACAGGCCTGTCTCATCAGGAGTCCCACAGAGTGCATCTGTCTCACCTCCACCCTCTTCTTCTCCCGTTCCGGGTTCCCACACCATCCCTGCATCTAATCTCTTCCTGCCTCTTCTTGCTCTCTATCCGTTTCTCATGCTCATACACACTGTCCCTTCCACCACTAGCTGTCTCCCGCTCTTGTGCTCTTCTCTCCCTCTGACGGAGGGCATAAATCATTGTGCTGTCAGCAGCAAAGCTTGCTAGATTATGCAATGCCGCTATTCAATTCATTTAGAGCCTGAAGAGAGGACCCGTGTGAGACCACTATCCACCCAGCACACTTCCCCACCTCTGCTTCCCCAAAATAGAGAGCGTCTGTCTTAAAGAGGGCTCTCTGGGGAGTGATATCATTATGCAGTCATTCTATCTCTTTTTCTCACTCTCTGTCTCTCACACGCTCCCTTTCTTGCTCTAGTTTGTCCTACTTTTATTCCTGTGTTCCAGCTCTTCTGGCTACATTTCTATCTTTCGTTTTTATTTAGTTGTGTTTTTCATACACTTTGTTATCCTTTATATTCCACATTTCATAGCAATTCAAATTGATATCTTCTTGTTATACTCCCAAAATAGTGCTAACTCTTTGCTTGAGATCATGTGAATGGAGTCTACAAATGCAACTAAATGATTATATAGACTAATAGCGACATAGAATGCCACAAACACACAGTACATCCCAGCACATACACTACATTATCCACTACGTATACAGTACGCTTTAGCCTGATCCTCCATCTGAAACTAAGAATTTGGTGAAACTCGAGAGCGTATGAAAATATGCCTCATGCAGATGTCTTTTTGCCATTTTAAATATCCCCTCTGGCACTGTATAAAACCGCACACATAATTAAGACACTATTACTTAATTGCTGAGAGGGTTTTTTTTGTTTTTTTTTAAAAGAAAGGTCAACCTTCTGCATTTTGGTTCAGCAGATCTCCTCCCCCTCTCTCTCCTTTCAACCCCTCTTCCTCCCGATCTCATTGGTTTATCATTTTGTGCTGCCAATTCCCACCCATCAGCCAGTTCTTTGCTATGATAGGACAGTTACCAGCAGAGGATGGTGAAGGCAAAAACAGGCTTCCTCCGAGACAATTGAAGCCAGCCAACTGCATCTTTTCTGAACTGTTGCGTAACAGACTCAGAGCACTTCCATTTTCCGCATACACTAGAAAAGCCCACTTCCACTGTCCTCTTCCACTGTCTGCCGTCTTCCATATACATTTTCTCCCCATAGGTATGTGGAAGAGGGTAGAGAGCACTTTCCTCTGAGTGTCTTACACAGTTCGCTAGTGTCAACAGGGAGGACAGCGTATGCCATCCTTCCCTTCCAGAGCCTGGTCAATTTTGCTCCACTGACTTTCCTGTTATGCACTTAGTGCTTTTCTTGATCATGATCTTCAAAAAAACAGGCAAAGCGACAGCAAGAGGTCTTTCCCCTCATTACCACCAGACCCAGAGTGTAAGAATCAACAGTCTTGTAATTGACCTCATGTTCAAAGTGGTTTTATTTCAGTCAAATGCCATTGTCCTCCTAAAGCATGAACATCTAATGGAAAGACATCATTTCCCAAATACCATTTTTCTTGACAGTTTGGCAAATTGATAGTGCGCCATAGTGTCATAGACATATCCAGGAGATATCTTCCTGCCAGTGGTCTCAGCAGACCACAATAAATGCATGTAGTGTGGTGTATGCATTGTCAAACCTCCTAGAAGCCCTAAGCTCCTGTATGCTTGGGAGATCTTGAATGGCTTCCAACTAGATCCTCAGCATTTCTGTGTATACTCACTGTCTCTCTCCTCCCTGAAGATGGTGAGGCTTACGCAATGACATTGTTTAGCACCTGCTCATCTTTAGCTCCTGTACAGATATCCACTGTTGCACAGGTGCAGTAGCCTGGCCGCCTGTCCGTCATTACAATGCAACGGTACATCCGCAACGTCAGCAAACAAGACGTGACCTGTGTCCTACCAGATACTTTGCACAATCCAGGTTCACCCTGCCTGGATTTGCCTATGCTAGTCACCTTCTTCTGCTTTGTTTTGGTAATTTGTGAGCAATTTTCTTACTGGGCTCCACTTGGGCGTGAAGGTACCAACCAGACAAGGCTCTCCTGCATGTCCGGTTCTGCACTGCTGCCTACAGACGCCGACTCTTTGCATAGTGGGGGCCCACGCTGGGTCCCACAGACTGCACTTTTCCAGCTGGATGGTCTGATTTGGTTGCAAGGGGGGCGCGGTGGTGCTTTTGGCAGTGGGCAGCCCGTGTAAACAGCTGGCGCCCGAAGCCTTGTCCCTATTCCTCTGCGTCCAGATCATCACTGACGACCACTACATGACCTGATTGCAGCCTTCTGCTGTGTGGCGCAGCCCAAAAAGTGCTTGCCTTCTGTTCAACTTATCTTCTCGCGAAGCACCACGCAGTCGATATACACACAAATAAACTCGTGCGCGCACACACACACACACACACACACAATCTCTTTATGCACATGATATCATCACACACCTCATCAATCTTTGTGTGGACCTGAGTGACTGAGGAAAAGATGGCAGATGTGAAAGGCATAGGAGGAAGTTGGAGTGGCAAGCTGCTCTAGCAGAGGCCCTGGGGGGTGGAGGGCTGTGCAGGCTAAATTTGGCTCAGTGTGGACCTGCTGGTTTTGAGAGGCTAGATAATAGCAATCTGGGAATGGCAGGGGCTGGCTGGCAAACAGGCAACACAGAGGCACAGCATTCCTGCAGTTAAGACAACACATATACAGAACCTATTATTAGATCTTAATCATAAGTGCTTAGAACAAAATATTTCAAATCATCATCATAGAACACTGACACATTATTAGCATTATTAGCATTATCAGCTACAATATTAATAAACCTTTATAAGCTCCTCACAAGCATGCAAACCAAACACTACCAGGAGTTGTGTAATTTGTAGTTAAATAGGTCATGGGCATTAAACAAAGCATTATAAATGCATTTCTATTCAGAGTTACTTCTCCATAAGGCACATCATTGGGCACCTGCTAATTTCTCATCCAAAAATAGTATCGTAACGACGTGTTAAATTGGTTACAGGGCATTCATCAATCAGCTATAGGTCCACTGATAATTCCGCTTCCGACACAGGATATCTATTTTCTCATGTTCCACTTTTACTGTAAACAGATAAATCCTGGTTTTATAGAAATATGATTATTTATATGATTTTTTTTTTTTCTTGGTAAAGCAGACGGGCAATTTTATACAGAACATGAAACTCCTAAGTGTAACTGAACCATGACCCATATCACACACTTAAACACACCCCATACACACTCAGAGTGGTACCGTAGCCTGATGTACACCTGTCATCAAGCACAAAGGCACCTACAGTCCAGAGGCTGACTGACAGGTGTTTTTTTTTCAAAGAAAGAATTTCAGAAGTGACTCTTACATTATTATACATTATACTATACATCTTATTCATTATTATCATCAGAGGAAATATCCCTTTAAGCCCAGGAACCTAAACAGGGCTAGCAATGACGACTGAGTCATAAATAAAGTGTAATTGTAATCAGGCAGGAACCGATGTAGTAGTACAAAAGGTATAAAAGGTTGAGCAAACACACAGGGCGCAGAACGACAGTAATTACCTGCTTCTCTCCCACAGCCAGGTCTGTAGGAGCCTGCAGGTGCACTGTTCATAACCCCATCAGCCTTCGACCTGCTTCATATTAACCAGAGTGGCCCACCCCCTAGCACCATTGCATTCTCTTCATCCCTCCCTCCTCCGTCTCTCACTTACCCTCCAATAGCATCGCCCTCCATTAGCCAGAGAGCCAGCGTCAGCATCACCCAACTGCCTGCTAGCGCTGTACCTGCTGTTCCAAGGCCCATGCCATTACCAATCTCCCAGCTCCTGATAGACTATTACCTGCCACAAAAAGCCGTGCCACTGCTGGCTGGGGAGCATTTATATATATTTTTTTCCCAGAGCTGTTAGGTGCTTACAGAGCTTGTGGTAACTTTCTTGAAAAGTTTGGAACATGAGACAGAAGAGGACTTGGTAGCAGGAATCCTTAAGGAGGTGGGTCTTGTAGTAGTTCAGATATGATATCTCAAAAGAAATGCCCTCCCCTAACTCTAAAAGAGAGACACCCACTCACCCCAACACACACACACTCTTCCCCATGCCATATTGTACTTCCACTGGGGATAATCATTTGCCTCTCTCTGGTATCGTTCAAGCCTTGGTTGGGGGGAGTGTTGGCATGTCAAAAACGATAGAGTGTGTTTGTGTGTGTGACTTCATGGAGGTCAGGTACTGTCCCCACAAGGTCGTTTCTTCCCCAATAATATATTGTAAAATACATATAAAAAGCACCTCCATGTTACCGGCGTTTGTCAGTATGGTCTGTGTGTGCATGATATAGAGAGAGGGGTGGAGGTGTTGGTGGATTAAAAAGTGTAGCTGTAAACAGCATTAGCCTTATGAAAATTGGGTCAAACTAGCTGATTAGCACTAATGTTAATTATTTTAATGGGCCGACTATGCCGACCATGATGGCCCCCTCATCTAAATTCAGATTCATGTCGCCATTGTGCACTACATACACTCGCTGCTTTAAACATTCACAGAAAAACACTAGAGAAAGAGGGAAGATGGAGAGAGGATGAAGGAGAAAGGGAAGCGACGTTGCATCAGCCCTCAATTGCATTGTACTTTGACAGATTGTAGGCTCGCTTTGCAGGGGCAGCACCATCTCATTTGTCCCTGTTTGATGGGGAAGTGTGTCTAGAGGAGGGGAATGCTCTCCATCTCCCCTGTAATCAAATGGCCAGGGGAGGCACGGCACAGGCGCACACAGCACACACTTTACTGATCTGCTCTCTGCCAGTCCAGCGTTAGGCCCAATCACAGCTCAAAGCACTTCCCTCCAAGGCCACGCTGCTTTTAACACCTCACTGTCTCTTGGAGTTTGGGCTGTGCCTCAGATTTTAACCCTATATATATATATATATATATATATATATATATATATATATATATATATATATATATATATATATATATATATATATACACAGTGCATCCAGAAAGTATTCATAGCGCTTCACTTTTCCCACATTTTGTTATATTACAGCCTTATTCCAAAATGGATTAAATTCATTATTTTCCTCAAAATTCTACAAACAATACCCCATAATGACAATGTGAAAGAAGTTTGTTTGAAATCTTTGCAAATTTATTAAAAATAAAAAACAAAAAAAGCACATGTACATAAGTATTCACAGCCTTTGCTCAAACTTTGTTGAAGCACCTTTGGCACCAATTACAGCCTCAAGTCTTTTTGAGAATGACACACCTATTTTTGGCACACCTATTTTTGGGCAGTTTCTCCCATTCTTCTTTGCAGGACGTCTCAAGCTCCATCAGGTTTGATGGGGAGTGTCGGTGCACAGCCATTTTCAGATCTCTCCAGAAATGTTCAATCAGGTTCAAGTCTGGGCTCTGGCTGGACCACTCAAGGACATTCACAGAGTTGTCCTGTAGCCACTCCTTTGTTATCTTGGCTGTGTGCTTAGGGTTGTTGTCCTGTTGGAAGATGAACCTTCACCCCAGTCTGAGGTCCAGAGCGCTCTGGAGCAGGTTTTCATCAACGATGTCTCTGTACATTGCTGCATTCATGTTTCCCTCGATCCTGACTAGTCTCCCTGTTCCTGCCACTGAAAAACATCCCCACAGCATGATGCTGCCACCACCATGCTTCACTGTAGGGATGGTTTTGGCCAGGTGATGAGTGGTGCCTGGTTTCCTCCAGACATGACGCTTGCCATTCAGGCCATCAGACCAGAGAATTTTGTTTCTCATGGTCCGAGAGTCCTTCAGGTGCCTTTTGGCAAACTCCAGGCGGGCTGTCATGTGCCTTTTACTGAGGAGTGGCTTCCGTCTGGCCACTCTACCATACAGGCCTGATTGGTGGAGTGCTGCAGAGATGGCTGTTCTTCTGGAAGGTTCTCCTCTCTCCACAGAGACACGCAGGAGCTCTGTCAGAGTGACCATCGGGTTTTTGGTCACCTCCCTGACTAAGGCCCTTCTTCCCCGATTGCTCAGTTTGGCCGGGCGGCCAGCTCTAGGAAGAGTCCTGGTGGTTCCAAACTTCTTCCATTTACGGATGATGGAGGCCACTGTGCTCATTGGGACCTTCAATGCTGCAGAAATGTTTCTGTACCCTTCCCCAGATCTGTGCCTCGATACAACCCTGTCTCGGAGGTCTACAGACAATTCCTTGGACTTCATGGCTTGCTTTGTGCTCTGACATGCATTGTTAACTGTGGGACCTTATACAGACAGGTGTGTGCCTTTCTAGATCATGTCCAATCAACTGAATTTACCACAGGTGGACTCCAATCAAGTTGTAGAAACATCTCAGGGATGATCAGTGGAAACAGGATGCACCTGAGCTCCATTTTGAGTGTCATGGCAAAGGCTGTGAATACTTATGTACATGTGCTTTTTTTTGTTTTTTATTTTTAATAAATTTGCAAAGATTTCAAACAAACTTCTTTCACACTGTCATTATGTGGTATTGTTTGTAGAATTTTGAGGAAAATAATGAATTTAATCCATTTTGGAATAAGGCTGTAACATGACAAAATGTGGAAAAAGTGAAGCTCTGTGAATACTTTCCGGATGCACTGCATATTATATAAAGTACTGACAGGGTTCATTATTTTATGTCTGAAAAAGGTTTTATGACAATACTTATATGAATATGGATCTTTATATTGGGTCTGAAATAAAATAATTATAGCAATATAATGGAAATAACATTTATAAATACTAATAAGAAGAAGAAGAAAAAGAAGGGGAAGAAGAAGAGCAATAAGCATAGCAAGAAATCTGGGGTGGGAAAGTTCATTGTGCTACTCACGTGATATGGGCCAAAACAATCACACACACACACACACACACACACATAGAAAAAAAACATGGCACTATAGCGCAACCACCAGGTGGACTGGACTCATCTCTTTTTTTCTGAGTAAGAGGACTGACCAAGTTTCACATCTGTGTGACCTATGGTTCAAGAAAAAGAAGAAGAATCCTATTGAAAACAATATGTTTCCGAGTTCTGCGCTTGGACTCCTAATAATAATAATAATAATAATAATAATACATATTAACTTTCTCTTTCTCTCCTCTCCCTTATCTCCCAGGTGGAGCAATGGGCTTTAGACTTTTGGTTGTATTGTTTAAACATATCATCCTGCCAATCAGTCACCTCCAAACCATGATAAGAGAGCTCTTGTATTATTGAGTCGACAATTGGGAGGCTCTGTCGGTCCAAAGATAACACCTGCTTAAAGCGTAGAGGAAGGAAGGAGCCATCCACGGCCGCCTCATATAACTGCCTCAATTACCATAAAACCACTGCTGTAGCCCAGGCAGCGAGAACATCCAGGCACAACCCCGAGTGTGTCTGTGTGTGTGTGTGTGTGTGTGTGTGGGGTGGGGGGTGGGGGTGACTGGGGCAGGAGAAGCCCATAAGATAGCGCCATGTTTCCAATTATGAATCCTAACATTTCAATCATTCACTTGTCATTCCATCACGGCTCAGCGGCGCCCTTAAAATTTCAGTGGCCTGTTCTGATTGGGCTCCGGAATGAAGAATGGGGTTTCATAAAAAGGGCCCGCTATGCCTCAAGGTCTCATAACGGCAGAGCCGAGCCAGGGACGAAGGCTGCTTTCAATGTGTGTGTGTGTGTGTGTGTGTGTGTGTGTGCACGCACCACTGCCCAGGCAGCAAAGAGTCCTGAACGATTCCAGCCACCAGTGTGTGGGTGTGTTGCTCTTCATCTGATTATCGCCTTTGTTTATTTCACCCTGCAACAAAAGCACGGATCTGTCAATTTCTCTTCAAAGTCGATACCTCAGTGTCCAGTGTGCACAATCCAGGGCTGTTTGAAGTGGAGGAAATCCAATGGTGATCCTATCAAACCCCTTCCAGATATCGGCTCTCAGCGATGCTCCTGCGCAGCTAAATGATCGCCGTTCATCACTTTGTCTATTAAGTCGCTTGGGCATTTGACAGCTTGCCATTGACACCACATAGAGGAGCCGACCAGCCGGTGCTGTAGTGTGTGTGCCAATGTATCACACCAAATTTGTCAACATCAGTCAGTACCCAATCACCATATGAGACCTGAAACAGTACTCCATCAGGACAAGAATTTTTTGTTATTCATTTTAAGTGCTTTTTTTAATTAATAAATTTTTTAATGTATGTACAGGGTATTCATATTCCTCTTTCAAAGAAGGAGAGGTAGAGGTTACAGACAGACCTTGACATAATAATTAAAGAAAGAAGATAACTCGGTAACTCTCTGGGGATTTGAAGCCAACAATGAGCACTTTTGCCCTCACATGCTTCTTCGCGCATGCGCTCTTGCTGTATTGTCCTGCCGTATTGTTGCAGCTCGGCCTCTGCGCAGGAACGCGGCGTGACGCCGGTCACATTCCCTTATCCTCCTCCCTGGTCATCTATTAATATATGAAGGCTCATTTGTTAACTGGAACGGTTGCTTTTCTCATTGTGGCCCCTCCTTCTCCTTTTTTTTTTGTGGGCTTTGGAAGTATAATTTTCAATTTTTAATTTGCTTCATTTAGATTAAAATCATTAATCAGGACAGAAAGTGAGTTCATTTTCTGGGAAATAAATGAGCTTGTACAAATGACTCTTTATTAAGGTGTGTGTGCAGATGTGTGTGTAGGGTGCGGTGCGGTGTGGTGTGGTGTGGAGGAGGATTCAGGTAATCAGGACCACTGTGCTATCTTTTATAAAAGAACGCAGGGAGAAAGTGATACTAAAAGTTCATTGATGCACAAAGAGGGTTGCGTTCAGAGCGTAGTGAGCTGTTAAGACCAAAATTTCCGAATAAAGGTCGCAGCCTTTAAAGGGTTGCAGCCGTATTCCGAATACGATGTTTATATGCGTAAAGGCTTCGGAATATTCCTGTGTACATGGTTGTTGTAAGTATGCCTGAGTTGACATGCCTAAATCCCTAGCCTACAGCTAAGCATTTGTTAGCACCCACAATTCCTTGCAGACTGAGCACGTGAATATATCTCCTTTCAATGGATATTCTGAAAAAGTAACAAATTTCTGATTAAAAGTGGTATATTCCAAGGGTGAGAATTTGGAGACTCGGAATATTGTTTTAATCTGAATCGGGAAATCGGATTGCGGCGTTTATAACACGACTCAATACTAATTCTAATATTGCCCAATTCTGATTAATATCGGAATATTGATGTGCATGTAAAAGTAGTCACTGTGATTGACAAGGAAGAGAAAGTATGCCACGTCTCACACCAAATTGCATTCCCTTGGCTCTCAGCCATGGACTCATCAGGATTCAGACTCACCATTTCATTAGGATCAGGAGAATGTTACTTTTTTGTTTGTTTGGTGCCACTCAAGAGAGTGCATTTATGGCATTTGGCACACTTATCCAGCGTGACTTACATTCATTTCATTCATGCAGCTGAGTGCATGGGGGTGCTGGGATTTGAACTCATGACCTTCCAAACAGAAGTCCAACATCTTAAGCACCGAGCCCCCACTGCCTGTGTCTCACATGTATATTGTTATATTGCTTATATGACACTGCACTGAAACATTATAACCACCCATAAAATACACAGCATCATTTTAAAGAAGCTAGTCTAGAGACATCTAAAAAAGAAAAAAGACAATCCTGTCAACGACATGATTTCAATAATAATTTTTTCTATTTGCTAGAATTAAAATAATCAAGTGATCTATATAATTGTATTTAACCAAGCCAAATTCAAGCATTGAGAAGTGATTAGTTGTAAACACACCTCCAGTTTCAGGGAATGTTAATCCACTACTCTAGGATCAACTCTGCCTAAATCAGTCGAAAGCATTCAGGACCTCCTGCAGTTCGGCTAGTAGTGAACGCTTTCTTCATAGGCTTTCAGTTCACTCAGTACTTTCACTGAGAATGGACGCGGACATTCTTGCAGGTTCGAGTCAGTTTGCCTTGTGCTTAGCTAATGGCTATTTTTAGGCTGTAGATCACGAGTGCTGGGCGAATGCTAGCAGTAAGACAGGTGTATGAATATGTAGAAAATTCCTCTGTGGCATGGAGTTGCTTTTTTTTTTTTTTTTATCTGTACAGCGCTGTTTGATGGGCCTGGAACACAAACACACCCAGAAAACCTGGCTTATTAGACAACATGGTCACGTCTGTTTACTCGCCGGTGGTCAGCACATTTTCTCATTTGCACATTTTCTCAGAATGCAAATCCTCATCGAGGGCTAAGCCGGGCACTAGTCAAGAGTCACCATACAGTCAAGAAATTCAAAGCAACCCGCTGTCGAACTTGTGTGAATTAAAAAAAAAAAAAAAAAGAAACCCTGCAGAAATCTGTAAACACAGAGCTGTGCAAGACAAATGCTGTCAATATTTGCCTCTGTGTGTAATGAAGTTACAAAAATGAAGGAGTGGTTTGAGTCATTGTGGAGAATTTAACAGCTTTAAACATCAGAAAACTATTTTTTAAAAATGAAATCATATGCATGAACTAGAGTGCACTTGTCCTGCAGCTTACTGTGTTACATTTGTGTGGCACAGGAAATAAATTCTCGTAGTGTTAGGAAGGAGAATGAGACGACGGTCTCTCTCTCTCATCTCTCTTTGTCTATGTGTCTCTTTACCCATCCCTCTCTCTGCTTTTCTCTCTCCATGTGAAAATTTAATAACTCAGCAGACTCAGGGGATCTGGCAACCCACAGTCCAGTTGCTTGCCCATATTCATTTGTTCCTGGCCCATTTGCATGGGAGGTGGAAGCTCTGGCGGTTTGCAGCCGCTGCTCCACTCTTCCTCTTCGAAAGGGGGTGATCCCCGACACAGCACCGAGCCTCCGCTCTCACCGCATGCTTTGTTTTCCTCTCAGCTGGAACCGCACAGTTTGGGCCTAATAAAAGCTTGCACAGTGAGCCGCACATTGGCACAATCAGGGAGCTTGTGAATGCTTCTGTGAAGAAAAAAAAAAACAAAAACAAAACCACAACAAAACAATTTGGTTCCCTTCTAAGAAGTGTCAAAACATGCTGGGGGAATTTATGCTGCTGAAAAGGCTGGCTTGTGGCATACAAAAATAACCATCATTGCCTGTTTAGCGATGTCCTAATGACGTCTGACTTTAAGGTGTAAATATTATTCGACGTGGTTCTGTTCGATTGTTGGGACGACTAATGATATTAATGAGTTCTCACACAGTTAACAGTGGAGAGAAAATTAGCCTTGTTCAATACCAAGCCATCTATGATTGCTATCTAGACATACTGTACTGTACATGTCACCTATTTCCCTTCCCCGTTCCTTTTCTCCTCATCCCTTGAAGTCGACAGCGTCTTCCCAGAAAGCCTCCCGCTCCGTTTCCTTTTTATAGTGAACCGGTAATCTAGCAGGCTTAACTCCTGGCTCGACTGAAATCCTTTCCGAGGCTATGGGTTTGTCTTTGAAGGTGTGTGTGTGTGTGTGTGTGTGTGTGTGTGTGTCTGTGTGTTTGTGTTTGTGTTTGTGTTGGAGTATGTAAGACGTGTTTGCTTTGATTTCACATACCACCTAGCTACAACTTTGCTCAGATGGACGGATGAGTATACATGGACAGAATAATGGAAAGACAGATGTGGTAAAGTTTAATGTAGGTGAGGCTATTTTAAGCCAGGCAGTAATGGAAGGCATGTATATAGCAACACACACACACACACACACACACACACACACACAAACACACACAGCTTTAATTCTGCCTGACCTGAGATCTCTTTTAGCCCCAGATTCACCTCAACTTATTTTGTTTTTGTTTTTGTTTTTTATCTAGGAGAAACTATCCATACAGTTGAAAAGTAACATGTTTGCACTAAAAAGATCGCAGTTTTTGGATGCCTTTGTTGATAAATTGTTGAATATCAATAGACTTGTTCAAACGCAACACACATTTGCCACCTTTCTTGATACGTGTAGATTGTTAAGTAATATAACAATGTCAAAATAGCGTAAAAGTAGTCCGAGTACACATCCAGGCTGTAATATGATTCAGGAATCATACACACTATTTTTCATATTTGTTTGTTTTTGTTTGTTTTGTTTTTTTTTTAGCAAAAATGTTACAAATTGGATGAATATCTCTCCAGGATTTTAAAATGTAAAAATCTTAATGCAAAACTGGATGAAATCATTTAATGAAGAGGATTTGAGTACCAAAAAAAAAAAAACGTTTCGAGTATAGAAATCACTGAATACGGGATCTGTCCTTAATACACACTGGTTTCTACGATGTTTGGTGCGATCCATGCCAAGCCACGTTGCTGTATGCACACGAGAGCGGCTTGCTCTCGCTAATAACCTAATCAAGCCGCCGCCCCGCAAAATACTGTCTTATTTTATTGTTACTCATAAATATCCATTACCTCATAATTTAGCAGATAGCAACTCATTTATTCTATAGCCTTAGGCCTACACGCTATTTCAAAGATGGTTTAGAGGCCACTACAGCTATAGCAGATATAGTTATATTAAGGCAGGCTATTGAAATACTGCCAAAGGCAAACTGTATTTAATCCATACCACCGTGGCCTGTCAAATCTTTTAGCTGGTAATAAAATATTTTAGATACATTTTTTAAACCTTTTGCTCTGTGATAGCTGTAGGACCAGTTTTAGTGGGAGGTGGGGGTCTGTCTATTTCCTAGAAAGACAGCAATTGGTTTGGTTACAGTAACTGAAGTAACTGAAGAAGATAGTTGTCCTTCAGTAGTTCAAAGATTTATACTATTGATTCATCACAGGCCTGTCGTGGTATCTCCATGCAAGGGTACTTGGACCTTTTTTAGGTTCTCTCTCAAAATAATATCTTTTTCACTAACTTCATTTCTCTTTCCTCATCGTATTCCTTTCCTCTTCTGACACATGGCCCACGACGTCTGACGTCAGAGGTCTCTGTCCACGTCCAATTAATTAGCGACTCTTTTTTTTTTCTTCTTCCTAAGACCCAAACCTGCCAGCGACTTGATTGCTTCGCAAACACTTCCCTGTAAAAAAAAAAAAAACCCGCTGCAGACAGCTCGCGGGATTCCACGCCACCAATGAAATTCAAAACAAGCCTCGTAAGATGTTTACGGTCATCTGTGAGGTTCTCGTAAAGGAAGAAAAAGGTGGATCATTTAAAATGAGGCGAGAATAAAATCCCTGCATTCGCGACTCTAAACGTGACACGTGTCCGTGAACGTGATTAAAAAATGAGAAAGAGTCTTGTAACGTGGTGTGGATTTTCATTGAGATTCTCTTCCTCCGTTTGTGGGTGCCGAGCCTGAAGGGACGAGGACCTCTTCGGTGCACGTTCCTGAGGCAGTGATCGAAACATTCCTTCCTATAAAGATGTGTGTGGTGTGGAATATTTAAAAAGCAGCCAGCCTTAATATGTAGTGATGCAATGTCCAGTTCTCTGTGCCCTCACACCAGGCTACTGAGAAGAGAAAATCAGACCGAACCCACGTACAGTACTTCGCACTGTTTTTGGTCCTTATTGAAATAGTAGGCACAGGGCAGCTTTGGCAGTGTGCAGGCTATGAAACAATGCTATTTGTCAATGCCACTTTACACCAGCTCATAGATACGCAGTCAGACAAGCAGACGGCAGGCCTTTGTGTCCACACGCGTACATGTAACCCAATCTAGCAATGGAGGAACATGTGCACCATGGCGCCTGCTCGCTTTATAGTCACAGACCGATAACAGACCAGTCACAGGACACATACATAGTTGCATAGAATGTTCCTGTATGGCGCTTGCCTCACTTGCGGGTGTCTGAGGCACCTGTCAGCCTTGAGTTTGAGGCCACAGGGTGGGATGGAGAAATGAAAGCAGAGCTATGGAATAAGCCCTTGTGTCTGGGGAAGGAGATCAAGCCTCCAATGCAAGCAATATAAGACAATCACTCATTTTCCACTAGCGGATCGAATAACTACAGAGACGCGATGAGGCAGGAATTACAGCCTTCTTCCTTCACGCACTGTGCACCCAACTGATCTGTATTCGGCTCTTCCTAATTCCACGGTGAAGCTGCGGAATCAGCAGCGTACTAAACCTGGATGTCACTTCCTGTTTGTGCTGATGAAGGGCCGGCTTTTCTACCCAAAACCTCAATCAACCGTGATCGTATGAATAGTAAGAAATATGAGAAACTAGTCTGGTGGTGTGGTCGGTGTGGTATGACCAGACACGGCTGAGAGTATTTTATAAATTTGGATATTCTTGTTTTACAAAGAGTTGCTTTTCTCGCTGTTTACTCTCAAGCTGTTAGAGGCGACGAGGTGTTGCAGTAAACTCAGACTGGACTGTCAGTAATCCGACCAGGCTAATAAAAGCCCCATAAATCTGGACAGCATTAGCCAGGCAGCAGATGAGGGGCTTGCAGGACGGGAGGGAGAGAGAGAGAGAGAGAGAGAGAGAGATAAGATGTAGCACAGGCTGCAGGTGATGCCGTTATGAATGAGGAGGCCAACACTAGCCACAAATTAACACAATAAACTTTCTCCACACTCCGACCCTGCCAAAGTCTGGTCCAGTTAAAGGAGCTTGTTCCCTTCTTTTTAAATCATATGTGTGTGTGTGTGTGTGTGTGTGTGTGTGTGTGTGTTAATATTTCCCCCAATACAAAAATGATCAGTATCAAGAATCTCTCATCCTCTGGACATTCTCAGAGAATGACACAGCCTTGGCAAGGGCAGAGATAATTACTGTTCATTATGGTATGTCCCAAAGCAGGATAGCTGTTTTCCAACCACAACACAGCACACAAAATATTCACTGACCTTTATTCAGTGTATAAAATGTGCCGTACGAACACCATTTCTTCTTTCCATACTGTATTCCTTCATTTAGTGTATTAATAATGTTCATCTTGCTTATCATCTGCTTATCACCTTCACGTGGAATGGGCGGGGTGGGGGTGGGGGGGATGGGGGCGTGATTGGGGTAGGGGGCGGAATCATCCTGCAAGAGACCACTCCCATCAGGATTCCCATCAGAAATGTTTCATGATAGCATGAAGTGATGCTGCATGATGAGCTGTCCACTACCAGACCTCTTCTCATCAGCTTCATGAAACCGCTCCTGGCCCACCTTTAAGGGATTTCCAGACAAACCCCCTCATTCCTCTAGGGAGCTTTACATAATTAAATTAAGGCTCTTTTGTATGTCAATTAATTAAGAGCAGAGGACAGGTCTTTAAATCTCTGGCCACAGAGCAGAGAGAGAAGAAGAAGAAAAAAGAAAAAAAAAAGCAGGATCTGAGTGTTTTCTGCACCTCAGTGAATTACTGGCCCTTCATGGTGTAGTTGTGGGACAAAGTATTGACAGTTACTTAGACAGATGGGAGGAAAACTATGAGAAGGAAAGAGTGTGGAAAGGACGGCTGCCTGTGGAGACATGGTGCTGCATTTTCAATCGGTCTTCAGGAGACAGGGACAGATTTAAGGCTTGGACCCCGGGGATTTATGACCAAACCCACAGGATTCCTGTGCTACCAAGGTCCTTAGATGTTCTGAATATTTATTTAATCATGTCTCGCTTCGGTATGACTCATGTATTGTATAAACACTAAACAGATGGGGAATTTTCATGTATCTACATTATGGTGCACGCGGGAAAAGTATAATCCGCTTTTCATTTTCACAAGAATTCAGTCATTTACATGCATTGACATTTATTTGCAATTATTGGTGAGATATTTGTGGGGGGGGGGGGGGGGGTTTGCACTAAGAGGTACACTTATGAATAATGAGCTTGTAAAGCCTATAAGCTCTTTTTTTCTGTCAATCTAGGCAGAAGATGAAGCATTTCACACGGTTCTCTCAGGACACACGACTCAAGCGCACACATCCTCAACCTTTTTTGTGGCTTCTTGCAGTCTCATGCATACACACATATATATATATATATATATATATATATATATATATATATATATATATACACACACACACTAACTGACATGGTGACAATCACGCAAGGCAGTGTGAGGTGGCGGGAGATGGGCAGGTGTGTGTCCGGATGTCACATGGAGAGAGCGGTCGTGGCCCTATCTGTCAGCAGCTGGCCATCTCCTGTCCACGGCTCTGAAATGGCCACTGACAGCTGCTGCTCAGTTGGGTTTAACCCAATGCTTGCTCTTCGTTGCCCTCAATTCTTTTAAAGTGACAGTGCAGCCCTAATGCAATGTTCTATTCCAACAATACTACAGTAGAAAATGTCAACGCACGTGGTGCGGTCTGAACTGACACCATTCACCACATTATGCCTTCTTATGCTGCTGATGTATTAGATTTGATTAATGACCTATAGAGATATATAATGTGATTTCTTTGTTGTGTGTTTGTGTGTGTGTGTGTGTGTGTGTTTTAGGAGTGCGGCTGGACAGAGTGCGCGGCGGCAGACAGAAATACAAACGTCGGATAGATGCCGAGAACAGTCCCTATCTGAACCCACAGCTGGCTCTGCCACCCAAAAAGCCATGTAAGCCTCCATCTTAACTGCATCTAAAGTATTCTGTTGGAATTAATGAATTCATTAATAGATCATTCACTTATTAATGCACAATGCCATTTTCAATATCAGCACATCTGAAAAAAAAAAGAAGGAAATTCTGAGCATAGATACATGAATATACATAATATACAGTGTTGATCTTTACACAATCCTCATACCTATTTTAAAGTCAAATAAAATCACCCCTCATTACTGACCCCACTGTCTGTGCTGTAAAGAAATAGAAACACACATGTGACAGAATCAGTAGACAAGGGGTCGGTGTGTGTGTGTGTGTGTGTGTGTGTGTGTGTGTGTGTGTGTGTACAGTGAATAGCTATAGTATGTGTGTATGTAAGAGTGAGAGAGAGAAAGAGAGAGAGAGAGAGAGAGAGAGAGAGAGAGAACGAGAGAGAGGCCTAATCCGGATTAAATCCAATCTGGCAAAGACATCAAACCCGAAACACCGGCTCTTCCTCGCCGTCTGACTGCTCGGCAAACACACAGCACTGCGGCGCTTAACAGATTTGGCCCTAAAGCCTTTTTACTTAATGCTAGCATATTCTTCTGGAACACAATACGCTTTTATGCATGATAGCGGCAGAAATAATCACAATTATTACAGCCGCAGAAATCATATTGGAAACACAGGGGCACGGAATAACCTTCCATCTAATCCTGTTGATCCCCCCTGCCAGGGTTAGCTTTATTTTCATCTCTCCACAGCAACTTATTTCAGGGCTTATTCTCGCAGTCCAGCTCGAATTCTTTTCTTTCTGTATTTATTTATTTATTTTCATTCCAATACTCTTTTCTCTTAAAAGAAAGCTGTTTTTTTTTTTTCCAGGGTTGTAGATGACTGAAAGTGTGACCAAGATGAAGCCTAATCACTAGAAAATTTATTATGCAGCTTTGAACCTGCTATACATTTAAAGCCATGCTAAGCCATTCTGTTGGCAGTGCGTTTGAGAATACAGTACGTGTGTGTGCATGTTGTGTGTTGTGTGTTGCATGTGTGGCCTCACACTCCCCTCCCCTCTATAAACGGATAGGGAGGGAGCTGGGGGACGAGCGTGGCCACAGCCTTCCTGATCGATTATTTGCACATAACAAAGGCATGGGGCTTTGGAAATTGGGTTGCATTGATTCTAATTAGGGAAACATTAAATAAGATTTACCTAGAGATAGGACAGCTCTCTCTCTCTCTTTCTCTCTCTCTCTCTCTCTCTCTCTCCTCTTGGACTGAAGAGACTGGTCCAATTGATTCACCACTCCCCCCCTATCGTTTGCTTTTCATCTCTCTCCCTCTCTCTCTCTCTCTCTCCCTCTCTCTCTCTCTCACCTCTCTCTTATTCTCTTGAAATAAAGAGTAGGGGTTTAATTTAGTGATATGTCACGTCTGTGTTCAAATTTCACACGTCAGCAATTTCTATCGTATTACAGCTTTATTATTCGAATGTGTATCGTAGTGTTACATTTCGGGCTCGGTCTTCTTACGATATCGCACCGACCGATCTAGAAGATTAAACACTAAATTAACAGTGTCACATCCAGAGATGTGATGTCAGTCGATCTGTTATTACTGTTATCACACAAGATCCTATTGTGTACCCAATCATTTGAACCACTTTAAGAGTTTATTTAGCAGCCCGTCTTTGGAATTTAAAAAAAAAAAAGGAAGAAAAAAAAAACTATTAAAAAAAATTAAATAAAAATAGGACAGACTTTTCCCTAAAGATAAAATCCATTCAAAAGGCTTGTAGTTCAATTTTGTGTCAGAGCGAATGAGGCCGGGCATTCATTCAGAAAAGAAAACTCGCCATGGTTTTAACGACTCTATCGGTCTCTCCTCGAGGAAGAACAGCCTTGTCGATAGTTCCTGTTGAGCTGCTGAACTACTTGCTGATGAACAATGGCATTTCTTTGTGACTGTGCTCGTATAATCCTATTCTTTTCTTGTGTTTTCTCCTTGGTGTTCAAATACAGTCCCCTTTGGCTGCCTTGCAGATAATAAGATCGTGTCACACTTGCTGGTGGCTGAGCCTGAGAAGATCTATGCCATGCCAGACCCGACTGTCCCCGACAGCGACATCAAGGCTTTGACCACGCTGTGTGACCTGGCAGACCGGGAGCTGGTGGTCAATATCGGCTGGGCCAAGCACATCCCAGGTAGGGCCACCACCGCACGCACTGTCCTGTCTATTGTCATTATCATATATTATCATGTAAATACGCACTAATACACAACATGCTGTGGTGGACGTAGATTCTTTTTCTATAACCGCAGTGTTTGTCCTCTTATACCTCAGCAATTTACCAATCATGACATGTTTTTGTGCATTCATCAACAACACGCAATGCTTTTAACTCTTTATATATAGTGATTTACATTTGATGCTGTGGAACGTCTGGCAGTAAAGTTCATTCCTGTTATCACTTACGTCACAGCAGCTATAAACAATCACACCGTAGCCTCCTTCTCTGTGAGCCGAATAAACATCTCCTTACAGGAATCTCCACCATACCGGTGACGATAATAATGATAATATTATCGTCTAGCTGTTTATTATAATTTATGCTCAGATCATGTAAGGCGTGCTCCATGCACGGACCTGCGAACGAGTCGTTATTATACAAGTGATAAAGTGTTACTACTGTGTTATAGAAAAAAAAATACAATTGACCACTATCAACGAATTTAGCCAAACTTTTTTAGGAACACTTAACAATAACAGTACATGAATAATCAAGCACTAATACCTGAAGGAATAATTACTTAAATATGAACGAATGCACTGTAAAACCGGATAAGTTCCATTAACTCAAGAAATTTGAGGAAACTATTTACCTCAAAATTTTGAAGTTGATAAATCAATTTCTTTACGCCGAATACACTTAAATATAACAAGTTTGAGTTGAATTTTTGTTATGTTTAAGTGTATTTGGCGTAAAGAAATTAATTTATCAACTTCAAAATTTTGAGGTAAATAGTTTCCTCAAATTTTTGGAGTTAAATGGACTTATCCGCTTTTACAGTGCATTCGTTCATATTTAAGTAATTATTCATTCAGGTATTAGTGCTTGATTATTCATGACGTGCCTGTTGCCTATGATGGTAAGTTGAATCATATTTACAGGCCAAATAAAGCCTGTCCAACACACTGATACACACCAGCCTTGACTGACACACTCATGAGATCTGCAGTCTCTCTCTCTCTCTCTCTCTCTCTCTCTCTCTCTCTCTCTCTCTGTCACTCTTTCTGTGATGACACAAAGGAAATGCGATCAATTTGTTCATTTTTAGCCTAATTCTTCCACACACACAATGCTTTGAAATCTAAAGGAGCAGACATGGAGTGTTTTCTCCTGCCTGCTCACCTTAGTAGCTGCTGAAAGGACTGAAAGGACAACATTACCCATGAGCAGTAATGGCTCCGGTGACCATGATTGAGACAAGTGGCCCTCCCGATCTCACTCCATCTCCCCCACCTCTCTCTCTCTCTCTCTCTCTATCTGGCTACTGCTTTATTGCCTATCTCGAACAGGCAGAATGAGGAATTTTCAGCGATCTCTTTAACAAAGGCCGTCTTTTTTGCATTTAATGTCCGTCTGAGCCGAGTTTTACGTGCTGCTTGTTTGATGAGAGCAGTTAGCAGCATAGAGATGAAAGGTCAGTTGATTAGATGTTTATTTATTTTCTTTAAAAAAAAAAGAATTTGATCCCATTTCTTTAATGTTGTAGATAACAATCACGTCCGCAAATCCTCTTACACTTAACCCACTGGGCTGGACTGGCGTTCTGATGCTCCTTTGTGGTGCTCCAGCGTCAGGCATCAGGTATTATCGGTGGCATTCAGGGCTCATAATGTGTCATGAGAGGTGAGAGCAGACTTTTGTGTACGTGGCTCGGTGCCAGATCGCTCCAGGCTTGCCCTGTAGACCAGATCTGATTCCATCCATGAGCAAGAAGACACGGCGCTGAAGCTCAAACTGCTAACACTAAAGGACTTTCTCCTTCACCTCTTCCTGCCTCTCTTGTCCTCTTTTTCCAGCATACGGTCTGCTTTTTTTTTTTTTAGTCTTGCAGGCTGCCTTATGCTTTGTATATGACTTTATAAGTGGGCTTTATACAGTATTAGTACTTATGGTGTAAATAAAAATAAGAGTATATCCTGTATTTTTCTGACCATGAGCAGCACCTGGAGCAGAGTGTCAGTTTTAAAAAGGTTACGGAGACTGAACATGAAAAACACGGGACATCCGATCAAGTCGGTTCTTTCATTTCATAAACCCTTTGTGTTTCCTTGTGGTAATTGAGATTAAGGTTAGAGTTAAGCAGAGCATCATTTAGTTAGAATAATAACTAATGTTCTTTTCTATTTCAATTCAAAGAGGCAAGAACGCAAACAACTTCGATTTATTAGCATTCATTTCTTAGCTATGTTTTTGCCCTTGGTGATCAGCGCTTCTTCATGATCCTCTGAGGTTATTTGTGTAAATTGATAAAAACTTTGTGTGCTTGCGTTTTGCTTATCTGTTTGAAAAATCATGGGGCCCCCTAGTGGTCGGAGGTCCTAAGAGCAGGTCTTGCTTATATCACTTATAGCAAGAAATACGCCTGATAGGTGTATGTATGATAGGTAGAGGTGTGTGTGTGTGTGTGTGTGTGTGTGTGTGTGAGAGAGAGAGAGAGAGAGAGAGCGAGAGAGAGAGAGAGAGAGAGAGAGAGAGACATCAGTTTGTCCATTTCATACACATGAATTTATTCTTAGTGTTAAGTGAAGACTCAAGTTGCATGTGTTTGGCACTGAAGATAGCTCTCATCATTCATATGTGTGTGTGTGTGTGTGTGTGTGTGTGTGTGTGTGTGTGTGTGTGCACTGGACTGAGAGCGATTGCTCAGCAGAAGAGAGATGACTGTATGACGGAAGCTCAGCAGGCAATTCGAGTTCTGCTTGAGTCCGCCGTCTCCTGCTGCTCTCATCTCCAGCCTCACGTGTTCCTCCGGCGTCTAAAGGAAAGGAATCTGATCTAGAGATCCGTTCGGGGAAAAAAAGCGTCAGCGACTCTCTATCGAAGATTCTCTCACACAGAGAGAGGTGTGTGTGTATACACACACAGACACACACAATCTCAAAATGATTGAGAAAACCTTCCAGTTAAATAGAAACCCACCTCTGTGGTTCACACTGTCTCTCACACACACACACACACACAATCTCTTCCTCAAAACGGACCTTTTTAACCTTTTCCGTCCACAGCCTCTCGCTGTGTGGACGTTCTCATGTGGCTGTCGTGTTGTCAGCACACAAACTCGCTCGCCTCACCGCTTCCTGTGGTACAGTAATTTTTTTTTTTTAATCAAATTGATGAAGGCCTCCGTTCCTCCCCAAGAGAGCCGCGAAGCAATTTAGCGCTCATGATACAGCGGCTGTGCTGCTAACCGTCGTAACCAACTGTCAGGGCCTCGCGTGGGAGCTAATTTGAAGTCATTAGGTGCGTGCAGCGTGCGGGCAACAATTTGTTACGGCGGTTAGGAGCGCGCCTGACATTTCTGAGCGCCTTCGTTTAAGATCTGTCCTAGGCTAGGAGCAGGCCAAATTGTAAACTAATTTAAACATCACTCAGCATTACAGGGACTGCTGTGCCGCTAGGCCTGCTAGATAATGAAGCAGTCTGTGTTCGGGCACAGTCGAGTTAAAAACGCCTCGACTCGAGCTACTTCACACTCTCACATGCCTTCGCTCCTCTCAGATTGCTTCTGTAACATGCTCGCTCTCTCTCTCTCTCTCTCTCTCTCTCTCTCTCTCTCTATATATATATATATATATATATATATGTGGATTTACTGTAGGGATATGTTTTCTTTGGGGTAAATATGAAGACAACACAGTGCAAATGAGTTGAAATGAGGTATCTTTACTAAATGAAAACACACTGGCTGGTTTTTGAGAAGCCGCACGGATGTCAGCGTTCAGAGAAGGCAGGCCAGTGAATGGTTTCAAAAGAGAGAAGGAGACTGGAAAGCCCTACTGAAGACCCCCTTTTTATCTGTAAATATAACAGAATAGAAATTTGGAGAATAGAAAACTGTCATGTAATTGTGACAGGCCTTATCGGAGCAAGGGAGCGCACAATAGCGGGCCAGTCGCACTTCACTTCACTTCACTTGAGGAACGGACAGAGCGGCGTGTAGCAGCACCTTTTTAGCGTGACAGGCTTCCCACTATTAGAGCGCCTTTATGGCAGCTGAAATTGCTCAGGCTTCTCAGGGCCCTATCTCAGGGACTTTTTTTTTTCTTTAGTTCCCTTTCAATTCTGGCCGGCGGGTGGATAAGCGTGTGCTAACACAATGTGATTGAGGTGTAAAATGGAAGCCTGTCTTCTCTAATCTCTTTTATGTAGATACTGAGGTACGTCCTCAGTCCACTTAATTCTTCTCTCTCTCTCTCTCTCTCTCTCTCTCTCTCTCTCTCTCTCTCACACACACACTATTGTCGGCATTTGTAATTGCATCACGTGAGAGAGAAAAACCGAGGCTGGAAGGAGACTCTTGGTCAAATATTGCAGCTAGCTTTCACAGGCTGTAATAAAGACGATTAGGTAGCCTACTCGGCCGCATTGTTGTGGATTAGAATATTCACACCGAAACCTTGTTATGAATAAAACGGGGGGTTGGGGGGAATCGTAGAGGTGCTCATTCAGCCCTGTCTTGCCTCTTGATTGAGGCATCATTATTGGCTGATCTGTATATACTAGGCTCCATCCTCGGGCTTCGACACACACACACACACACACACACACACACAAAAGGAATAGAGAGAGAGAGAGAGAGAGAGAGAAAAGCGCCAGACCGAAGCCACAGTCTTGCCTGAGGCTGTAGCCGATCTGTGGGTTTTCTATTTATTTATTTAATTGTTTGTTATTTGCTTCGTTTATTTATTTCATTCCTCTGTGCCGTTGGGCTGCGAAGAATGTCTTAATCAGGGTGGTGAACATGAAGGAATTTTGGGAAGTCACCAGCGCACCAGCAACTGGAGCATGTTCAGGCTCTTCGTAGAGTATCTGTGAACTATGATTATGATTATGATTATGATTATGATATGGGGGGGTCATAGGGGGTGGCTTAGTGCTTAGCACGTTTGCCTCGCACCTCCGGGGTTAAGGGTTGGAATCCCGTCTCCGCCCTGTGTGCACAGAGTTTCTCCCTGTGTTTCAGGGGTTTCCTCCAGATACTCCAGTTTCCTCCCCTAGTCTAAAGACATGCATTGTAAGCTGGTTGGCTTTTCCAAATTGTCCGAAGTGTGTGAATGAATGTGTGTGCCATTGTGCATCAGGATGGGTTGGCACCCCGTCCACGCTGGCCCCCGCCTTGTGCCTCAAGTTCCCTGGGACAGGCTCCAGGCTCCCACCGTGACCCTGAGTAGGATAAGCGGTATGGAAAATGGATGGATGGGTGGATGGATGGATGGATGGATGCACTTTTCAGACTGATGACTCTCACATACATGCGCTGTCTCGTTAGTACATTAGTCATTTGTAGGCTGAAGCCTCACCATTTTGTAATCACATCCAAACATTGTTACTGTCAGTAATGAAGGTAGTGACCCAGTTTTGCCTCGCTACTGCATACATCTACTGTATGTAGTCTTTGCACTCTCATCCCTCTTTACTTCATTCTCCTCCCCTATACGATCCGAGAAACACTAACCCCAGTCGTCCCAGCCATCCCCTTTCCAGCCAATCTCCAAATGGGGGCCTGTCTGTCACCGCCCCCAGCCTGACACTCTGCAAATATTGATTAATAGATGCCCTAAGCTCCTTTTAGCAAATCAAATTTTCACTTTTAGCTGGGGTTTCGCTCGCCCTGCCGTGCATTCAGCAAAGTGAGAGGCACTAAATTAAGTGTGACAGAGAAAATGTCTGGAAAAAAAAACAAAGCAAATACAGCGAAGCGAATGGTGTGTGTGTGTGTGTGTGTGTTAGGGAGACCAGGAGAAGGAGTGTGTTTGAGAAATAAGCACTGAAAGTAATGTAAGCACTGTATACGTGTGCGTTACATACCGTAGATGAAGCAGCAGTGATGTAAGTTCTTCTTAACCGTGTGTTGTTCATCATCGTCGTCGGGTGATCTCATCAATCTCTAGATTGGTCGTTTCGTGGACGCCAGGCCGTAAATCGTTAGGAAAATTAGGAGCTTCGTCATGCGCTTCGCTCCGAACACTGTTTAGAAGCTTTCTCTGACTCCCACCAACCTGATCGAGAGATGACACATTTATTCCTAATCACTAAAGAATATTTATGTCTTTTTTCCCCCTTTAATACGGACTGTATTAATTATTTAACCCATATTACTGATTACTCATTTTATGCCTGCCATTCCAGTCAACACGACACGTTTGACCTTTCTAATGCCGTGATGTATTCTGTCTGTCTTGATTTATTGTTGGGAAATTTCTACAGATTATTCGAAGTATTTCGTTTTCTCTCTCTCTCTCTCTCTCTCTCTCTCTCTGCGCATCCTAGACTCAGAATTATGCTTAACCAAGCAAATAAATTCGCTCGTTAAGAACGAGTTAAGTAGTTTTTTTTTTTATCAATTACGGATTTTTTCTAAACTTAAAACATTTTTGTCTCTCCTAGATTTGGAGAAGGTTATTCGGATAGATTATTGTAATTCATTGTACTTGGGTCTTCCTCGGTCATCTCTTGCTCGTCTCCAGACGGTTCAGAAAGCATCTGCAAGGTTGTTGACCAAGGCAAAGAAATACGATCATATCACCCCAATTTTAGCATCGCTCCACTGGCTCCCGGTCCAGTTTAGGATCCAGTTTAAGATTCTGTTGTTTGTCTTTAAAACTCTTCATGATCAAACTCCTTCTTATCTCAAAGATCTTCTTACACCACAATCATCCAGCATAGTTTTTAAGATCTTCTGATAGGTTTCTTTTGTATGTCCCTCGATCCCGTTTAAAAACTAAAGGGGTCAGAGCTTTTTCCGTCTCCGCCCCTCGTTTATGGAATCAACCGCCACTGGACATCCGCCTCGCACCCTCAATTATCATTTTTAAAAAGAGGCTGAAAGCGTATCTCTTCTCCCAGGCGTTTTAATCTCATTTTTTACTATTGTCTGTTGTCTGTCTTTATTTGGTTTTATTCTGTTTTCTATTTGACTTTTTCTTACTCTCTCTGTTCAGCACTTTGGTCAGCTTCACTGTGCTTAAATGTGCTATATAAATAAAATTCACTTTACTTACTTACTTTCTCTCTCTCTCATTCTCTCTCTCTCTCTCTCTCTCTCTCTCTCTCTCTTTCTGCCTCATCTACATGATATGAAGAGATTAATTGCCTGTAGACTAAGCAACACACACACACACACACACACACACATACTGTAGAGAGGATATCACTAGTTCTTTCAAAGATAGGACTGACAGAACGGCCGTCAGATAAAATATTAAATATTAATAAAGCATACGAGAATTTATTTAAAGTAATAATAATAATAATAGAATAGAAACAATGCACAGGTATAACACACCAGCCGCATTATTCACACATCCATCAAGTCGATTCTCTCGTGTGTACTCAGGAAGCTTTAGATATGGAGCCAGTACAGGATCTAAAAATGGATATATTACTTAGTAGCAGATTTCCGACTGTTCAAAAATGCATAACGGGACTCGTTCCTTTAATCGAACTCGATCCTTTCAAATTTAAAATAACGCACAGTGTACGGTAACGTCTGAACCGATGTCAGAGACTGTAATGCCTCTCGCGTCGCAGCTGAACAGCTACCGCGCAGAAATGCTACGTATTCAAATGCTACGTATTCAGACTAGCGTGACCTGTAACTCCTTTGACTTCCTCTCAGAAGTGCTGTTTTCTTGTCCATATAGAAATGAGCAGCTGAAATAAATCAAACGTCTGAATCTATACACTGTCAACACACACACACACACACACACACACACACACACGTGCGCATTCACATGCACACACACTCTCTTTGCCTTCATAGATAATAGAAGTGACAGAAGTCATGCCTGTCGTAGCGTCCACTGGGACAGCACCTGTGTTTGTTGTCACATCACAGCTCTTAGGGCTTCGTGCATTTGTGTGTGTGTGTGTGTGTGTGTGTGTGTGTGTGTGTCCCTGCATGTCTCTCTTGATAAAGGACACTATTGCTGTGTAAAGCCCACAGTCGTGTCCCGTCAGTGCGAGTGTAGATTTGACAGGAAGCGCATTCCTCCTAAACTTTCACCTTTCCGTGGCCCTCCGAAAATGCCGCAGCGGGTCCTGCGTCACCCTGCGCCTCTGCGAAACAGGGCGGCCCTTTGTGATTGCTAGTTGAAAAAACAAGGCATTATTGCTCGTATTTTCCCTCTTATTAGTTTGATTACATTTGCAAATCAAATCAATCCATCAGGCGCTTTGTGCGAAAGGAGGCCGCATCGTCGCGCAATCTGAGAGGGCCTCCTAGTAATCTCCGCCTAATAAGATGCAAATGTGTCACGTCAGTAAGTAACCAATAAATCACGGCCTCGTTGCCGCCAATCATTAACTATCCGGACCAGCAGTCAATTTTTTGGTATTTTCAATTTGCGATATGCTGCTGGAATATAAAGATAGATGGATGTAATTACGCAAAACCAAACTCCATTTCAACTCATCCTCACACACACACACACACACACACACACACACACACACACGACCCCTCCCTTCTCTTTCTCTTTCTCTTCCTGCTGCCCGGCTCCCATCTCCCGCAGCAAATTTACTGGAAGGTAGAACAGGCTTGTCATCACATGGCATTATTTTTCCGGAGGTTCATGCAAAGTTCACGCCGACGGGCCCTGAAATGGCCCCCCACCCCAAAATAACAGTTCAGAGGGAGGGATCCTCTCCATCAGACGCTAAACAGGCAAGAAAATGGGATTGGATTCGAGCTGTCGGGCCGCTCTGAGGAATTACAACCCCATGTGTGTGTGTGTGTGTGTGTGTGTGTGTTTAGTGTGTGTGTGTGTGGAAAAGATGGGTTAAACAGGCCTTTCCTGACACGGCAAGTCACAGGAAGGATGTGCTTAATCGAGATGTAAATTATTATCGATGTGGTCGGGGCTCTGGCAGCAAGGCCATGTGAGAATGGGACCTACTGTGTTGCTTATGAATAAAATGATTGGACATCTTTAAGTGTGCGACACCCGGCACTCTGCACACTGCGACACGAGCGAACAGGACGGAGCACAAGTGCGAGCAGGTCCACGCCGTCCTGGTTCACGAGTAATAATAATATTCATGCTGTCTAATCACACAAAGCTTCTTTACTATAATAGATACATATTCTATTAGAACTATACCATCAAATACATATATATATATATATATATATAAGGAATGTCATTTTTAGTATCCTTTATTATGTGTGATTAACATGCATATTTCTCTCTGTGTACACACACACACAGGAATTCAAATGTTTTATTTTATTCTCTCTCTCTCTCTCTCTCTCTCTCTCTCTCTCTCTCTCTCTCTCTCTCTCTCTGCATGAGAGATGTTCCCTCTTTCTGTAGTTTATTCTGAGGAGCCATTCTATCTAGTAAACCTGCATCAGCACATTTTTTTCATCCCCAGTTTATTTTTTTTATTCCAACTCAAACTCCTGTGTGGACCCTGCTATTGGCTTTCATGCGATTCTGTCTGTCCTGAACTCCTGACTCTTTCTTCACGCAAACATGTTTGCCCGCACACTTTGCTTGTTTTTAATAGCGTATTGGATTGAAGCATCCAGAGACATACAGTAAAGACACACAGTCAGACACCGCTGCAGCTCCTACCCCCTCACAGGCCCGTGTTAGCATCCGTGCAGTTGGATTTATAGTTTATCTTTATCTGTCGCTTCATCTGTGGGTAGCTATTACAGCAGGCCTGGCCGGCTTATTGTTTGGGCCCTGATGGATCTGCGCGTAGTCCATCACGCGTGATCGTGCGCCTGGAAAGCCATCGGGCCCGCCTGATGATGAAATACGAGCTATCAGCCTCGGTAATGGCTGTAAAATTTCATAATTACATGGCCTTTATTGCATTGCATAATGACCCTGAAGCAGTATGAAACAATTAATTAAGATTTTCAGCCGTGCCTTTTTGCAGAAATTAAAAGGTGCTCATTGCCATGGAATGGGGGAGTCGCGTCTCATCTCCGAAACATTAAGAGCATGCTTTAAGCACAGGCTCTCTGATGACATTCTATTAAAAGGCCCAATGCTCACAGATGACTGTTTGTTGTTTATA
>NC_071263.1:5490000-5605000 GCF_023375685.1 Ictalurus furcatus | reverse complement strand
GGGGGAGGAGAGCATCCTTCCACTCAATAAAATAATCATCCAGCTTTTAATTATTCTGTGGGGAGATGTGTTGGAGATCAGGGAACGTGTAAATCTAATTATTTACTAACAGCAGTGACTGGGAGGGAGGGCTATGATATGGCACACGGGGAGCTCCAGGCTACGGGCTCTGTCCATCTGCCACTGCTGTCCTCTCCCACCCCCAGCTTGGCTTTTCTAGCTGTGCAACTCACCCCTGTACTGTCTCAGCTTCGAATTGTCCTCTTTTGTTTGTTACCTAAACATACCCAGTCTCATGGTAGTATATTATTGTTTTCGATGTGATGGTTTAAGATTGTAAAAATAAGTAATTAAATAAATAAATAAATCTCACGGAGAAGGATGGCAGGGTTTGTATATGTAGTTCATGGCAGCATGTTCATTTGCAAGAATGCAGCATGTTACACTGAAGACTTCCTTTAAAAAAAAAATTGTCCTTAATGTCTTATGATGATGTTATTAAGTAGCGTTGGACGTTGCTGCCAACTGGCACTCGGCGTCCACCAGCAGGCCAGGAAGTACACCAACTGCTCAGCGCATGCCTAACAAGATCAGGGATTTTAACAGTTTGGCTAATAAATTAGCGCTTGTTGTAAATAATAGGCTAAATACATACTGAAACCTTAAAGAGATCTTGCCAATCAGGATAAAAAAAAAATGGTGGTACTTTCTATCTCAGGCTAAGCATTTCTCTCCCACCAATGTGCTTACATGTGGTACTTCCATCACCGGTGATGCCTCATATTCTCTTCGAAAAGTTAACAAATCAGAGAGATCGCGAGCCACCTATCAGTGTTTGCTTTTCTGTTCATCACATCCCGTTGCCCAGACTGTTGTACTTCAGGTCATGCTCTCACTCATCTGCTGTCCATTGGTATCTCATGTTTTTGCTTTTCTAAGTCTGTTTCAGGAATGTTTTTTTTTTTAAGAGAAAGGAATAGAAAGGATGGGAGGAGAGGAAAAGATAGAAAGAGAGAGAGAGAGCGAGAGAGTAAGTGATATGAATGAGGTGAGCAGGAAGGAGAAGGGAGTTTGAGGCAAGCAATTAGTCTTTCAGCTTCTGTGATGGGAAGAATTGATCCATGCTGCATGTTTGGCGAGATAAGGAGTTCCCTCCTGCAGGATGCCCCTTGGCCTGCTGCACAGAGCGAGACAAGAGCCTCGCCGAGCGCCGGGCCCCTCTCCGCCCTCCCTCCATTCTTTGTTCCCTCCATCCTCCTGGAGACCACAACTTTAGAATGCCAATGCACTTCAAGTCCCACGGTCCTCCTCAAACTCCACGTATAGTTCCTGTTATTGCTCACTTTCCTCTCTTACCATATCTCTGCATCAGTATCATCATCTCTTGGTTGTGAGAAGTCAGTCCTATGATACATTCACATTTCACTAAAGCAGATAATAGAGGAGGATTTGTGTTTATAAGCCACTCCACCTCTCACTGGTGCTGTCCTCTGGCCTTTGCAAAAATACACCAGGGCATTAACTACATTAAACACAACCTTAGAAAATCCATAAAGTGGTTTGAAGAGCTAAATGAGGAGTAGACATTGAGTGTTAACACCTCTTTTTGTTTCATGTAGGCTTCTCCACGCTGTCTCTGGCTGATCAGATGAGTCTGCTGCAGAGTGCGTGGATGGAGATCCTGATCCTGCGTGTGGTCTACCGGTCACTGTCGTTTGAGGACAAGCTGGTATACGCTGAGGACTACATCATGGACGAGGACCAGTCCAAGCTGGCTGGCCTGCTGGACCTCAACAACGCCATCCTGCAGCTGGTGAAGAAGTACAAGAGCATGAAGCTGGACAAAGAGGAATTTGTGACTTTGAAAGCTATAGCGCTTGCAAATTCAGGTGAGCTGGTCATCTTCTCTTCTCTCATTCTTCCCTCATTCTGACTAATGAGAGAAGTCATCGTTCTGTTTATTTATACAGAAACTTTATAGCATTCAGGATCGCTTTTTCGATAAAAAAAAAAAAATTATATATTATATACACTCACCAGCCACTTTATTAGGAACATGGTTATTTATAGAAATGGATATTTCTAATAAGCCAAACAAAAAACATCCAGTGAGCAGCAGTTCTCAAGTTAAAACCTCTTGTTGATGATGAGAGAGGTCTGAGGAGAATGGTCTGACGATGGTAACCACTCGTTACAACTGTGGTGAGCAGAAATGTATCTCACACATCGAACCTTGAGGCAGATGACCTAGTACAACAACGGAAGACCACATCAGGTTCCAGTCCTGTCAGCCAAGAACAGGAATCTAAGGCTATCATGGACACAGTCTCACACAAACTGGACAGTTGGAGACTGACAGGACTGAAAACCACGTGACATTTGTCCAATCTTCAACTGTAGTGTCTGACAGGATTGGAACACGACGTGGTCTTCTCCAGTTGTAGCCTCAAGATTTGATATCCATTCTGAGTTGCTTTTCCGCAGGTGTAAAGGGCGGTTATTTGAGTGACTGTAGTGTTCCTGTCAATTCAAACTAGTTTGGCTGTTCTTCCTTCATCTCTCTCATCGATGAAGCCTTTCTGTCCTCAGAACTGGATGTTTTTTGCTTTTTGCTCCATTCTGGGTAAGCTCTAAAGATTGTTGGGTGTGAAAATCCCAGGAGATCAGCAGTTTCAGAAATTCACAGACCAACCGATTTGGTACCAACAACTATGCCATAGTCAAACTCACTGTGATATTTTTCCCCCATTCTGATGTTTGATGTGAACATTAACTGAATCTTTTGACCATGTATCGGCATGACTTTATGCACTACACTGCTGCCACATGATTGGCTGATAATTGTATAATTGCGTGAACGAGCAGGTGTGCGAGTGTTCCTAATAAAGTGTGTTGCCAGTCTATTAATATTTGAATTATGACACAGTTAGCTTCAGCAAATTTGTCGTCCTTTCATTAGCAGAAGTTCAGTGTTGTAAGGTGGGTCAGTACAGAAGGAGTTAAACTCTGACAATTGATGACTTTTTCTCCCGTGGCATTATTAGGCACAGATCCATCGGATTAATCCGATACAGAATAAATGCAGAGAGCTCTCAGACACCGCATTCTCTCTCTTTCTCTCTCTCTCTCTCTCTCTCTCTCTCTCTCTCTCGCACTTTGTTTGAAGGCATGTCCTTTTTCCCTCATTAGCATAAGTCCATCTTCAGATACCTCTTAAACCAGGAGCCCATCAACGTGCACCTGCGTGTCAATAACACGCTCAGATGTGCGCCCCTCCTGCCCCTGCGGCTCCTTTCCTTTGACCCCATCTTTGAACTTTATCTTGGTCGCTGGCCGTCGTGTTTTTTCATCCCCCTCCCCCCTTTAATTACAAGAAGGAAACTGTCGATAAAATCTGTTAAATGGGATGCAGCGAGCAGCTTGAATAGGAGGGCAGCTATTTGTTCAAATTCTCCAGCGTTCAAGGTATTGACAGTTTGTTTTCTGAGGCCATATGTGACGATCAATCTCCGGCTGGGTCTGGCCATGCTGAAAAATGAAAAAGCAGATTGCTCTTGCTCTCGCTCGCAGACAACAGCTCGGCCCGCTGGACACTCGCGGCCCCTGCTGCCCTCCAGAAGGAGAGGGTTGCGCGGCTCTCGAGAAATTCTTTTTTAATTGATTTTGTAATTAACAGTTCATCCCTCTTGTCGATGACCATGCGCCTAGAGACCGATGGGACGGCGATTGTTTTTTTTTTGGGGGGTTGGGGGGGGGGGTGGTGCAAAAGAGGCTAGAGCGATGTGCAGATTTATTTAGATGGACTTGCACCATCCCTCTCCTCCCTGTGCTGGACATGTTCCCCTAGTCATGTGTCATTGCCTGCTGGCTACATAAATGTGAATCATAGCCTCTGATCACATTCTGCAATTCAATATTTTGTAACAAATAATAATTTTATTTAACTTAGTGTTTATAATGATTTTTAGTTCGTTTTTAGTCTCTCAGCCTCTCATTTTTTTCTGACTCTCCCTTGCTTTCACCGTCTCTCTCTTTCCTTCCGCGTCCTATCTCGTCCTCTCGTGTCGTGTCACACACTTATGTTATTGAGGTTGCCCTATCGCGCCTCTCAAAGCTCCGCTCCCAGGAGAAGCGTGCATAATACCAGAGTTCAAAGGTGTGCCATTTTGTCACACTCTTTTTTTTCTTTTTTTTAGAAGAGGGAGAAGAGAACAGAAAAAAAAATTCTCTCCTGCACTGTTTTCTTTTTCTTTTTTTTACACCTTGCTATCAAGCAAATATTAAATAAAGCTTATTTCTTGACCCTTTCTAGCAGTACACTGCCATGAAATCGACTTATCTGACTTTTCATATCGGTATAAACAAATGAAGTCTGATTAATAAGATTAGTCAGGACACGGTTGGGTTTCTGTGTGTAGAGTATCACGACTCTGTTTAGCTGCTGGTGAGCAGGACGATGGGAAAGCGGGAGGGGTGTGAGCCCCCTGCTGGGCAAACAATTTACACCTCTCTACAATGACACTGGTACAGAGATCAAACGGACAGCACGACTAAAGCTTTTTTTGATAATGAAACACTGTATACAACTTCCACAACAAAATAACATTTAAATCTAGTAGGCTAGGTAAAAAAAAAAAAAAAAGAAGTACTTTTGCAAATTCTTAAAGCCCTGAGTGTCTACTTTCATATGAGCCATTAACCGCTACTGTGACATCACAATTATATTCGAATTTCCAAAACAGGAGAAAGTCGATATGGTATTACAGCATTAATTTGAGCATGATGTCATTATAGAGTAGCAGCACCTCACTGTATTAAATGTGAATTGTGCTACTGTAAGTAAGTCCCCTTGGCTTTGCCCTCCAATGCCGTTTGTGCCAAAGCCTCTCTTGGACTTCTCTTTCTGATACAAGCTAACACAGAGTGTTAAAGCAAGAAGATCTCGCTTCTCAAGCCCAGACAATGATATATACGTTTCCCCAAAACGGTGTAAGTTGTCTGGCACCTCTGCTGATACTTAGATTGATGGCACTGCCGGCATGGCAGGCTTGGTGGAAAGGTGCAGTTAAGCATTTTCCTGGCAGGGATTTCGGTCTCGTCACGGGTCACTTTTTTCAGATGGCCAAAGCCCATGTGACTGATGGACGAGACCTTGCTGTCTGAATTCTAGATGGGCTCGGATTGGGCGTCCTGACACTGAAGGCTCGGAATATTGAGCCATTATGTGAAGCAGACAGACTGTACACCGTGCTAACTCTTAAAAACTACCGCTAACAGTGAAAGCACTGAGGGACTCCTATACGTGATTTCTGCCTCATCAATATTTGACCCTGCAGTTATTATTTAGCATGTAGGTATCGATTCAGAGTAATGCATGGATTGTAATCACTTGGCTAAAGACCCTAGTGAATGGCTTATGGCTCACATGAGAACGCACAGTATCTCTGGCTTTGGGGTGTTGTTTTGGATTTGGCGGCCCATTAAAGCACCGTCTTTACCCGGGTGACCGTGTAAAGGCTTTTTTTTTTTTCCTCCAGACTTTCCTGACTTGGTACAAAAAAAAGCATTAAAAATTCAACTAGCATTCTGTATGCCAACTATTTGGCAGAACCCTCAGCTCAGTGTTTTCAATAGAGTACAACCCCAGGAGAACGTTATAGCAAAGAGCATTTAGTTCTATGAGTCTTGTTACAAACATCGAGGTGCTCTGGCAAGCGTGCACGCCTTGCTAACAAGCAAATATGCAAATGGACCCTGTCTGACATTCCTCTTCGACAATGCCAGTCATGCGGAGGGATTGACGCCTGAAAGGCGTCTCATTGTCTCCTCTTGTTCAGGCTCATGCTTCGTATCAGCTTGCTTCCAAGTGTTGTTCCTGTCGCGTGTGCCATTCATCAGGCCCGCAGAGAGCCTTGTAAACATGCGCTGAGCGCAACCTCGCTGCTTAATACTCCAGTGTGCATTTAATCACTGTAGAATGAGCTCCAGCCTGGCAGAAAGGACGAGTCAATCCCCTTTTCCTCACTTTTTTAGCTGTGATCCTGTGCCTGTTTTTTTGTACACATGGATAAACAAAAATTTCATGAACAATTATTGCATCTGCTTGAGCTCTAAGCTTCTTTTCAATGAAAGGTGTTTTGCTCTTATTCGCTATGGGTTTTTTTGTGGCATGCTAAAATGTATTCAATTTGAATAGCATGCCTGATTATCTGATGTGTCATGATTTTCTGAAAATTTATAACGTAAGATTTCTTGTTTTAACATAACTTACTGTGAGGTTCATCTATACATCTTTATGCTATTTCAACCACTATATAACAAAGTATGTGTGTGTTTTGACGTTTAGACTCTATGCATATAGAGGACGTGGAGGCGGTGCAGAAGTTGCAGGATGTGCTGCATGAGGCGTTGCAGGACTACGAGAGCAGCCAGCATGCCGAGGACCCGCGTCGCGCCGGAAAGCTGCTTATGACGCTGCCGCTGCTGCGCCAGACGTCCACTAAAGCCGTGCAGCACTTCTACAGCATCAAACAGGACGGCAAGGTGCCCATGCACAAACTCTTCCTGGAGCTGCTTGAGGCCAAGGTCTAGCTTGGCCACCATCGCCTGGACCGGTTCTGTCATCATGGAGCGGGCTGGGCATACACACGAGCACTCTCACTACACTGGGCAGGCTATGAGGCTATGACTGATATACCGTTTGCGAAACTTTTCTCCATAAACAACGGTATCTAATAATGACAATTTAACCTTAACAATACTCCGGACTATTGACGTTATGCTAGATGCATAAAAGAACGAATAAAGTGTGGTTGTTGAGGAAAAAAACAAACAAACATGCTGAATAGGACAAAAAAACTAAAGACTTTTACTATTTATCAGCAGGACTTCGAACCAGCTTTTGACTTGTTCTTCTCTGAAAACCGGTGCAGTTTTTAGAGTTTTCTTTGTTGATTTTCACCTAAAAACGGAACCTGGATCCAAGAATGACAAACCCTGCCAAAGGAAGGAGTTCCACTGAGTGGGATGCCAATGAAACTGTAATATCCCAAACCCATGTCCAATAGTCCCTCTTTAACGAACGGCCACAACCTAACAGCAGGCAGTAGTGTTACCACCTGACCTCACAAGAGCAGTCCAACAGCGCATTCGCCAAACAGAGATTTTGTTTGTTTGTTTGTTTGTTTGTTTGTTGGTTTACTTCTGCCCCCCAACCCCATCTAAAGAAGCCACTCCTAATGTTCATTTCAACCACGAGCAGTCACTGGGGCTTGATTCCCGTCTTATTTCCTTTCGAGTCTTCCAAACACTTCTAGCCACTTTTAATGATTTCACCATTATCTTTTCAGGGAATATCCTGAGCATTAGTCTCTCATGCAATACAAAAACAGAGGTACTGTAGTGGACAAGGAATAGACTCGTTTATTTATTGATATTTTACTGTGCTCAGTGCATTTGTACTGAAGGGTGTAAATATGTAGTATGGATGTCATACTAGCATTTGATCACATGTTGATAATTGAACAGTTTTTTTTGTTGTTTTTTTTTTTCCTACCGACTCTAACACTTTTGGTATCTGTTACGAGTCGGGAGAAAATAAATGCTTGCTATCTTCTCTAAGCAATAGAGGTTTTAAAAAGGAGTGTAAATTTATGCAATTTCTGTTCGTGCCCGTGTTTTTTTGTTTTTTTTTGTGTGCGGTTTTTTTTTGGCTTTTAGGGGGGGGTTTTTTGGAAATGTGATCTCTTGCAGCTTTAACTTTCTTTCTTTTATGTGGTTGATACAGTATGATATTTGACCGATATGGTGGCCGGAAGGACCATGAACATTAACTCAACACAACGATATATGCATTTATATTACCACCAAACTTACTTTTACTGATATCATTTTAATCCAAGCAGTATATTAGCACTTAGGAAGACCATCATTGTAGCTCTAGTTTCATGTGGTTCTTTACCAGGGCCTTGATATCATGATGTAATCTTTAATATGGAAATTTTCTTTAGCAGAGGTCAAGTAATTAAGCAAGCTATCCACTACAACCAACAAAAATATGTCAGTATTAGTAGGTCTATGGGGGTATTTTCCTGAATCTTCTTTAACATTGTATATTGTAAATGAACAGATTATAAAACTAACCCAAGACATTTTATTGGAACAAAATAAGGAAAAAAAAAAAAAGAAAAAAAAAGTTCAGCTTCTACGTGTTCTGTGTCTGCTGTACTTTTTTTCCTGAACTGCTTCTTTCTTTTCCTCCTTTTTCTTACGCTCCATGCGATGACGATGATGTGGTTGTATTTTTCTCGTGGTGATTCCACTTTTTTTTTTCTGTGTGTGCCGTCCACTCTTTTCTCTCTCTCTCTCTCTCTTTTTTTTTTTTAAAGACAGGGTAGAAAACAGAGACACTACTGGATGTATGAATCCTCAGGAGACATGGATGATGGGTTTCAAATAACTTTCTGGCATAAAGGACTCTTGCAAAGTTAGATCTTGCTAGATCAACAGTTTCATGATTGATGTAATCTATACTGATGTATAAGTGATTAACAGCTATTTAAAGGAAGGAGCAACATATATTTAAAAAGGGATCATTTTATCTAACTACTTTCCTGTAGACTAACACTGTACTGTATATCTTAGGTTAAAAAAAAAAATGCTTTTGAGTATCTCAAAATAGTAGTGGATTTTTCAGAAAAAAAAACAACAAAAAAACGATTATTCTTTCTTTCTTTCTTTCTTTTTTAACACGCTGCTGTACATAAGGCCTTCCATGCTGAGCGACTCTTGTAATATTATCTTTAAATCCTTGAGGCTGCAAAGGAAAGAAATGTTATTTGTTTTGATGTAGGATCCAGTTTCTAACACGCTCGCTTCAACTTTGTGTGCTAAATAAAAATGAAGAGAAAAGGACTAAAAAAAACATCATTCTTGGAATAAAACAGGGATAAGGGTTTTTTTTCTCTCCCTTCTGTGTTCTTTAAATACTGTGTAATAATTGTCATTAGCGATACAAAATCTATCATTTAGAGAGTGCTTTGGAGAGTGTAAAGTTATTCTGAACATTAATCATGGCTATTCGTTGGATGGTCAAAAACTGGAGGGTTCCTGTTGTTGATCGGAAGTTGGCACTTTCGTATTTTTGATTTTTGATTTTTTTTTTTACACAGTTCATGGCAGAATGGTGCGTTTTCTTCCTTTGTGATTTTTCTTTCCTCTTGTCTATTGCATTTTGTCTTTCTTATGACTTTATGACTTATGATACAGACAGAACACCATGAAAAACATGAAAACATGATCTTTATTTATTTTTATTTTTTTTAAAGTGATTTAAGCTGAGCTTTCATTTTTATAACGTCACACAGATGTTACAGCAAGCGGTCCTGGGCCTGGGTGCGTTACAGGTGCTGACTTGGAATCAGCCGTCACCCTTTCTATAAATTCAAGACAAAACCGACCCACTTCGAGACGTCTGACTCACCGTTAAAGGCTGAGGGTCCTGAGTATTTCCTTTTGTTACACAAAGCATTCGCACAAAAAGATGGATTCTTCCAAAAAGATACTAGTATTTTCTGAACTTCTTTTAGAGATACTTACTGCATAACTTCGAACAGTATAGTCCCAAGGTTAACTTAGATCATTGAGAGAAGGCTCTATTTGCTCTATTCGCTCTGTCTGTTTTCAACATACTGTATTAACGTAGAGAAATCAAAGTGTAAATTACCAACGATACATTTTTCCAACATATTTTCTTATTTAAAGCAATATGTGTGGCGATCAGGAGTCACACTCTGCAACTGACTTAGATCAAAAATGCTGTATTTATTGGACTATTTTGCAATGTAAGAAATAATAGGGGGGGAAAAAATAGATGATGTACAAACAACTGATATTTTTTATTATAGAGGACCTTATGGGCATGGGTTGTATTTATTCTCGTCTGCGAAATGTATTGAAGGATTTTTGCAGCAGTCAAACATGCAAATTGTAAGAAACACTAATCAACAGGAAGAACTGGAGGAAGAAGGGAGGAGGTGGGGGGTATTTAAAAAAATTAACAAAAATAAAAACATATATGATCAATAAGATGATATCAATTTCAGTCCAGGAGTTGCTGAAACAGCCTGTAGTGAGAACCATGTCTGTAGCTCTAGATGTGCTCAACATCAGTGAAACAATTACTTGTATATTTTTGTGATGTGTACCATACAGTGTGCTCCAACAATTCTGTCCATTTGTGTAAATGTATTTATTTTACATTGTATATATTGTTCAATGCAAAAAGAGAGACCTATGATTCTGTAACTACGATCAATTCAGATGTGTAACTCCAATTATGCCTTTCAGGATAATGGTAGAGCAATATTAAAACATGCTTCCAGTTTTGACTTTGGGCTGCTTTCTTTGTTTCTCATTCACACTTAAAAAAGAAAAAAAAAAAAATCTTGGCTGTTAAATTGACCTTTTATTTTTACTATTTACCAGTTTACTGTTTAAGTAGATACATTTGGATTCTGGACATTTCTCCCTGGATGTTCTAGTAGAATTCTCGTGCATACACTATGTAATTTCTTCCTTTTCTTTTTACCTTTTTAATATAAAAAGGGGTCAAGGGTCTTATATAAGTGCCCCCGTGTTAACACCGCTAACCTATCAGACCATCATTTACATAACAATATTTTAAATAAGCATAATTTACATACAGTTAGTCAAGGAAAAAGGTTCCTGTGAGCGGCCAACAGCAAATATGTTGTTATGCAAACATTATGCAAAGCCAGTATGAATAAAATGAAACCTTCTGCTTATGTGCAAATATAATAGAAACGTGCTCGAGTGAGAGATACACACTCGGAGTACAGTAGAGAAAAGCATGTGCTTCGGAAATAGATTTGTCTTTCCTAAGTTAATTAAGGGAATATTGTTGCACATACTGGATTTTATACGAGGTATGAGTATAAACATAAAAATGACTACGATATCGTATAATACTGCGTTATGCGATAAAGAAGAGCTATAGGCCTGCTGTAAATTCAACATAATGCAATAACAATGGAAGTGGATTATGGACCGTGCTACCGTTTTCATTTTTATGAAAGACACACCTCCTTTTAAAGGTGCAGTAGGTAATGTGTTTATTCTTTCAGTATTATAATAAATAAACTGGAAATATACAGACTGGTGACATGGTAGGAAAAGGAAAAATCGTTTAGTGTTAGGCCGCCGTGAGCCTACTGTACTGGCACTGTACTGGAAAGACAGGACCTCATTCTTCCAAAAGACACAGTATCTCCTCATTTGGTGTTTGGATAATGGTGTTCATTTGGGTTGAGATGTGCTGCCTGTGAAAGCCGTAGCATATGATTTCCATCATTTTCACACTTATCGAACCATTCAGTGAGCTCTGGTGTCCTGTCTTCATAGGATAAAGGTGATCCGTCGAAATAACTTTTGATTTCGATTTAAAATTTCGGTGTATTGTGGTCACGATTAATGCTTTTACATCGGAACGTACGTTAAAAGCAAAGAAATGTTTGATGTGTCAGAAGTGACGCAGTGGTGGTTTCCTCGTACTGTCCAAAAACATGGACTGTTGAGCTGTCCAGGGTGAATTCTCCATCTTGCACCAGGTGTTCCTGGGATAGATTATGGATCCACTCCAAGCCTGATCAGGATGAAGATGAACAAATAAATGCATGGACAGACTAAATAATAAGAACAATAAGAATATTAGCTGCTATCAGCTGTTATTGGATGGTTTGCATGTTCTCCTCGTGCTTTGGTAGTTTCCTCTGGGTACTCCAGTTTCCTCCCCCAGTCCAAAGACATGCCTTGTAGGCTGATTGGAATTTCCAAATTGTGTGAATGTGTGTACGATTGTGCCCTGCGATGGGTTGGCACGCTGTCCAGGGTGACCTTGTGTAGGATAAGCAGTATTGAAAATGAATGGATTGAATCAGTTGTTATAATGTTTTTATTGCCAGTGTATCATATGCCTGAGAAAACTGTCCCACTCCCATAATGGTTCTGCACTCAACCAACATCTTACTTTCTCTAAACAGTAAACATGGCAGAACCAACCTGTATGCACACTACTAGATATTTCAGCTATTCACCAAAAAAAAAAAAACATGCTCTTTTGCCAAAACAATGTAATGACACAAGTCATAACCCGAAACTGAATCTAGAAAATCGATAGGATTTGGACACTGACTTAGCCATGTGTCTCCAGGATGCCATAAATCTGCCTCGTTTACACCCATCAGTGTCAATGAGTTTGAATTTGACTCAGTGCCTGGCTATACAACTCAAATTTTACATATTGCTACTTTAACTGAAGGGCTGAAAGGATTCAGGACGATAAAAATAACAAAATAAGGAGATCACTAGATCCCATTTTTTGTCGGGGTGGTGGTGGCGGGGGGGGGGGGTTACAGAGTGGTGAGGCTGTCTGTCTTCTATTTGTATTTATTTATTTATTTATTTATTTTCCCTGTGTCGGCACCTTACACAGCCACACTTCATTCTGCTGCGGTTACAATATTATTGTCTCAGAAAGGGTGGAAGAGAAATGGCGGACGTGAAAAGAGTTCCTGACAACTTGATGCAGCGATTGAGGCGTGTGCACTCAGAAAGTAATCAGCCGCTAAGCCCTCAGGCTGCCGAGCGGACACATTGATGTAAGACAACACTCTACACAGATGACATGGCCTCACAGACACACACACACTCACACACACACACACACACACACACACACACATACACAGTCCTGTCACTTAGTTATAAGTGACTAACTCAGCATGGTGGCACTATGGAAGAGGAAGACGACACGACTAAGCCACAGGCGATATTAACCATCGAATGGCAAACACTCTTACATGATTCTGACAGCCAGAGCTCAAAATGACTGACTACTCTGTTGTAGGCCACATTGGACGTTTGCAGTTCACAGAGGAACGCTAAGGATAGTGTGCTCCATAAAATCATCTGCTTGTAATACATTTCAAAGCTTATAATGCTGGGAGATGTTTAATGTTCTGTAGCGAAAACGTTTAAACCTTTAAAAGAAGGAGCAGTGACCTGCGGGCAAATATTTTTCAAAAAGGAAAAAAAAAGATGTCACTTAAAGAAGGCTGCTGAGATATTTCTGTCCGCCTCCATTTTAATAGTTGTGCGCAGCACATACGTTTTACTCACGGTTTCGGAGTTCATTTATTTTATTTTATCTTCCTACCATTCATTCATTATTATGATACAATAAAAGCTACTTGAGCATTTCAGTCACTGAAGACTGTTCTCATTAACCTTGTGAGATGCTAAAAGTGCTCCATGGCATTTGTAATGGCTCTTTTAACTCTTTCCCGCTCACATGTGTTCTATGGATGCTGGACAGAGCCGTGCACTTCCACTGCTGGAGGCTTTACCGTGAAAACAAATTTAGAGAAAGGGATGGGATGGGATCGGCTTGGAAGATACAGTCCAGTACGTTTAGAAAGTATTGAGTATTCCGTCATGTTTTGCTTTATTTTGTCTCTTAAATAAATTGTTTATATATATATATATATATATATATATATATATATATATATATATATATATATATATGTGTGTGTGTGTGTGTGTGTGTGTGTGTGTGTGTGTGTATATATATATATATATATATATATATATAAACAATTTATATATATATATTTAAGACTTTCATTTCATTTTTCATTTTTCATTTGTCAGTTTTATTTATTTATTTATGAAATACATTTTTTTTGTGAATATAATACTTAATAGTACTAACAAATGTTCTATTTATTTCCAAGTTAAATGATATTTTTAAGTGTTACTGAATTAATCTTACTTAAACTCACTGACGACTTTAATAAGAACACCTGTACATCTGCTCAGTCATGCAATTATGCAATCAGCCAATCACGTGGAAGCGTAAAATGATGCAATACAAGCCAAGAGCGTTATTATTAATGTTCACATCAAACATCAGAATGGAGGGGGGAAACGTGTTGGATTTGACATGGTGGGGTATTTCAGAAAACTGAGTTTACACAGAATTACATTTACTTTTATGTTTATGGCATTTGGCAGACGGCCTTATCCAGTACTTTGAAGTCTCTATCAATAAATACTTCTTGATACTGGTTCACTAGGTCATGGACTAAGAGGACTGTCAGTCTAAAAACTCAAACAGCTGTGGAGGTAAAAACACACAGACAACACTATTTTTTAAATTTTTTTTAATTAAAGTGCTAATTTAAGTACGTCCAGGTCTTTAGACGTTGTTTGAAGATGGCCAGTGACTCAGGTGTTTGGACATCTAAGGGAAGTTCATTACACCACATTAGTGCCAGAACAGAGAAGAGTCTTGATGCATGCTTTCCTTGTACCCTGAGAGATGGTGGGGCCAGTCGAGTGGTGCTAGAGGACTGGAGGGAGCGTGGTGCAGAGCGGGTGTGTGATAAGTGCTTTGAGGTAAGTGGGTGCTGGTCGATTTGTGGCTTTGTAGGCAAGCATCAGTGTTTTAAATTTGATGCAGGCAGAAGAGCGTAGCAATTGGGTGGTGTAGGAGAACTTAGGGAGGTTGAAAAAGTCCTGCAGCTGCATTCTGGATCAGAATGGTGCAGAAAATTGGAAGGGAAAAAAAAAAAAAGAAAACAAAATTCCAGTGAGCCGCAGTTCTGCTGGCAGGAACATCTTGTATATGAGAGAAATCAGAAAAGAATAGCAAGGATGGTTTGAGCTGACAGGAAGGATATAGTTACTCAAATAAACACTTTTTACAACCACGGCAAATAGAAAATCACCTCAGAATGCTCAGCAAGCCGAACCTTGAGGCGGATGAACTATAACAGGAGAAGACCGCATCAGGTTCCACTCCTGTCAGCCAAGAACGGGAATCTGAGGCCACAATGGGTACAGACTCCCCAAAACTAGACAGCTGATTTTCCAATCTTCAAGTCTTCTCAACCTGCCTCAGATTGCTGTTCTTGGCACTACAGGAGGTAAAAAAAAGCTTAACGGTAATGCATGTTTGTTTCTGTCATGTCCTATTCTAAATCTCTGTAGTTCTTATCCATAAAAAATGATCTTTTAATCTTCGTCTGTGAAGTGGTAATGCATGCAGTTTCACCCTGATGCCATTTTGTCACAGAATCCTCCTGATTTATTTGTCAGTGTCAGTGTGGGTGTCTCCTGGGTCTGGCTTTGCTGATGGGCCACACTGCACTGTGGTAATGGCCTTTCGCAGGTCTCTCCCTCCTCTGACGTCTCTCGGGCACATATGTTTGTGTAGAGGCAAAGAAGAAGTGTGTAGACCCAATTCCTAACAACATGCAAAGGTTCCTTTCTACTTTCCATGTTATTCAGGGGCCAGAGAATTGGTGTTTTCTCACGTCTTCTTTCCACAGTAATGTAGAAGAAGAAACAGGAAGTGAGACAGAATCCCGTCAAGGCCATGACCAAGTTCAATATTTTGCAAAATTATGACCCAGTTCCTATTTATTATACCGGAATGCAAAATGTTTATTATACCAAATGCTAATTTCTCATCTCTGTTACAGTATGTTAGATTTTTCCATAAACTCAAGATTTAATAAATGAATAAGTTTATTATCGAGTTATTATTTTGGTATACGGTTATCATCTTCCTTTACTCTCTTGCTTCTCTTTAAGAAGCAAACCCTAGGTACATCAGCTAACGTTCAGCAAAGTACGATTAACATTATGTGTAATTTGTATTTTACAAACCACCAATTGTCCTCATTAATTATTATGCTCTCAGATAAACCTAAAAAAGTTTATCATAGCTACTGTATGCCATGATGTGTTTCATACTGTATATCTCTCAACAAGAAGTGTTGCATCATGTAGGACTTAAACATAATGGTAAAATGTCCTCCTCAGCTGCTGTTTCCATATTTCCATATTTCCACATGTTTGTGTTTGTGTTGGGGGGCGGTGACGAGGACGAGGACGACGACTACCAATGTCTGAACCTCGGTATACTCATAGCTAGTTATAGTTGAGAATGATAAAGAGTCCAGGCAGTTAGCGAAAATGACTTTGCAAATGCAGTAGAAAAGGGCTTTTCTTTAATTTGTTCAAAAATGCTTTTAGGCATTCAGTAAGAGAGTAAGATATAGTAAGAGATCCAACATGATCAGGCAGCTAAAACAGAAGTTTATGGTTCATTAAATCTATCCATTCCTTCATTTTCCATAACGCTGACCCTACACAGGGTCACAGGGGAGCCCGGACCCTATCCCAGGAAACTCAGGGCACAAGGTAAGGGACACCTTGGATGGGGTCCCAGCCCATTTCAGGGCACAATCGCACACACATTCATGCAACCATTCACACACTACGGACAATTTGGAAATGCTAACCAGCCTACAGTGCATGTCTTTGGACTGGGGGAGGAAACTAGTGTACCCGGTGGAAGCACGGGGAGAACACACAAGCTCCACACACACACTCACACAGGGCAGAGGCGTTATTCGAACCCCCAACCCTGGAGAAGCGAGGCAAACGTGCTAACCACGTACCATCCTATGGTTCAAGAAATATTTAATTAAATAAACCTTTTAAAATAGTGCTGATACGCTGTCAAAATGGATTCCAAATAACAACAAAACAAGAATGGCAACACCTGCAAGACATAGTTCTCCCTACACACTTGATGGTGTTAAATATGAGTCACCAACCCGACACGCCACAGCTATTCAGTCCCCCTGAAGCATGCACTTCCCTCTCGTTTCCATTTCTGAAAGTACTTGGTGAAATGTACAGTATTTAGGTCACTTACAGACATTCACCTGTGGCCCATGTAGACACTTTTCACTTCTCCTTCTTGCACCGTAAACTAGATAAGATTCAATCAGCTCTGGCAATAGGGAACGTGACTACATAGACTATTTAAAATGAATACTTATAAAATGTCAAATAGATAACAAAGTAAAGCATAAATAGTAGCAAAGGAGCATTATATTTGTGCTGGATAAAACCTAGGGAAATTTCTTTTACCTACAATCTAGTCTATCTAGCATATACTGTAGTTTAGCTTTACTAACTAGCCTCCCATGATTTGGTAAATAGCTCAGACAATAGATCTCACTAATGTTTAACTTAGGGTTTAGTAAAGCTGTATGTAATTTTTTTGTTGGTCAAACCAAATTACAAATTCCAACCAGATTTACAAAAGATTCAATAATACAGATTTTCTTAATATTCACAGTAATATGAAATGACAAGCTTTTACAAAATCGTCATTATATTGTTGTGTGTAATTGAAATAAATAAGCTTGCTCTAACTGTACAATGTAATCCAGATATAAAATTGCAGTAACTGGTTCCAGTTCTGATGCCCATGTATCTGCAGCACAAACCTCCTGGAGTGACACACCTCTCAGTAGTGCTAATTCAGGGTATGTTCATACAACAACGATGTTTTGAAAAGATTTGCGTACAGACAACATGTTGTCAAAACGATCCCCGTTCACACGGATCCTCGAAAACAAATAAAAAGACTGTATTGTGCATGTATTATGCAGGCTTATGTCATGCTCATCAACAACGCCATTGATAAAGTTTTCCCGCCAACTGCTTGTCCTCCCAGGTCTGACCCAAAGAAGGTTGGGAGTAAATGGCTGAACTGGAGTTTGAACCCCTGCAACATGGTCATCAAGACTCACTGAACTGATGTAGTCACTGCTTAATGGCTAATAGGCATTCCACCCCTGCCTTCACTAGTGGGCACGTCACTGATGAATACTGCTTGGACCAAACCAAAGGGGTGGACCAGGGGTCATAGGGTTGACCAGGGGGAACCCAGGCAGTTGTCAAGGCATTGGGTGTGTGATTCCCTATGCAATGGTTCCGATAAGGCTGGTGTACTTTATTCTGTTGTCATTGTGATTTTGAAGCTCTCCACAGAGAGGTAAACTCTCTTCCCTGGGGCTTTTTTGGCCATAGGTCAAAAGAACATTCCAGATTTTACAACACGTTTTCTTTAAATTCCCATTATGAACTATTGCAGCTTTAGTGACAAAAAAATCAGTTAGAGGTGAATAATTGCTCATGGTAATCTCTGAACTGGAAAGATTGTAAGTCAGTAGCCTACCAAGATCACAAGAGCTGCTGAAAAAAAAACGAAAAAAAAAAACATCAATCTTGTGTGAATCAATGAAGCGGAAACTCTTTTGTACAGTAAGGTTGAAATTGGGATTATCAACGAAGCCAAATCAGAAACTTCTCTGTTTGGTTTGTAAAAATGCTGACTGGTGATTAAATTCTGACTTTAGCTACAGCTTTAGTGCACTGTTGTAGGTTTTCTAACTCTGGCAGGGCAAGGAGGTTAATATGATGGGATGTATCATCAGCAGGCGAGGGATTTCTCACTGTGACCCTAAGGACTCCATCCATAGTGCTGCACAGCAGAATAATGTTCAATAGCAGTTAATAGAGACAGAATCATGATATATTTTGCCATAAAACCAAATATTACATGTATGGTTTTAGGAAGGAAATACATGAAACAATGTTTCATCGTTGTACCCTAGGGCAGGGATCATCAACTGGCAGACTGCAGTCTGGAAGCGGACCCGGCAAAGTATGTCTCCAGACCAAACCATGCATTTAGAAGAACATAGTAGCAGAGTTGATCACTGTAGGCTATGAAAAAACATTCATAGAGAAAGTCATAGGAAAAATTTCTAGAGAGCTAGAAAGGTCAGAAAGGGACGTTTTGAGAAAACCAACATATGTAGTTATTCAAAGCAGATCTAGTGTGATTACACATCGGATACAATGCATACTATTCAGTTTTGTGCAGTGGGGGAAAAAAGTGTTGGTATGAAGTTTGCAGGACAATGAAAGGTCACGTTCATCAACATGGGAATATATAGGTTGCTTGTGTGGCTCTGTGCCACACATTTACCACATACATTCATTCATCTTCAGTAACTGCTTTACACTGATCAGAGCAGTATAGTTTTGTTGTAATATTTGTTAAAATATCACAGGCAGGCACAATCAAAATTAACTGCAGGAGTAGGTGGGATTGGTCAAAGCTTCTGTGGGAGTGGTTTAAATGGGATTAAAAAACAGTCACGTTTCAGAAAAAATGGTATCGTGAAACACCACTGCAAATCATAAACATAATCACATCGAATTGTCTTATTTATAGCCATAAGCTAAACATTACTGATTATGCATTAAAGGTAACTGCTGTTGCCATTCTGCCATGTTATTGGCTTATCAGAACCTTTTTGAGCAAGGAATTTTATGTAAATAGACCTTCACAAATCTTAATTGAATGTGTCTGTTTGTATGTTCGCTTGTATATCCATCTTTGGTGAGCAAGATTGCATTTCTTGATGATGTGGTGTAAATAATGAAGCTCGTTCCAGAGAGGTGGATTGGGAAGAAATCTGCTGTTTGTAGAATGCAGGCTTCATTAATTAGCAGAGGTGTCTGGTCCACGTGAGTGGGTTAAACAGCCAGAGTTCGTCTCTAGAGTAACTGGAATGTGAAGGATAGAAGTGGCTCCCTCATTTGCATGCTATCTCTGTGGACTAAAGCTAAGATAACGCTAATTCTAATACCAGTCTTCATTCCAAACACCCTTGGCATTTGAGGGCAGCCGAGATTTTAAGACTTAGGCAAAATCGATGCTCCTAGAATGAAACGCGATGTCTTATTGGAAGCAAGGGAGGAAAAAAAAACAAGAAGTGCTTTTAGTTCATAGGGTCCAGGCTCATGTTTTTGTGTATCGTGTAACGAATGGATCATTATGAAACACATGCCATGCAATAAAATATAGAGATAATGCAGGATCTGCTATTCAAATATATGTAGACATGTAGACATTTCTTTGATACAAAAGCAAAGGAGAATGCTACATCTAGCATTATGTGTGTTCAAACGTGAAAAAAACTACTACATCAGTCTAGTAGCTGGCGAGGAACACTCCATCACCTAAACCTGGATCACTAAATATGTGCACTTGGTATTGATTCCTTGGAGTAGATGAACAGCGCTGATGTTTTAACACTGGCAGAAGAGAGAAGGCATGCAGTTACTCTGGCCCTGACATGTTTCAAGTGGAATCCTCTCTTTGGCTGTGGCCTTGCTGTATTTTATTGATCATTAGGCTAGTGTACTAAGCCTAATGGAGGGCAGTGGTGGCTTGGCAGTTAAGGCTCTGGGTTACTGATCGGACAGTCAGGGGTTCAAGCCTCAGCACTGCCAGGCTCTGGGTTACTGATCGGACGGTCGGGGGTTCAAGCCCCAGCACTGCCAAGCTGCCACTGTTGGGCCCTTGAGCAAGGCCCTTAACCCTCTCTGCTCCAGGGCGCTGTATCATGGCTGGTCATTTAGGTCATTAGGAGCACTTCATTAAAAAGTGGTTAGAGTAGACTAGTGGTTAATATTAGTATAATTATACTAATGTGAATATACACAGGTGGCAAACAAAAAACTTGCAGGGGCATTTTGCTAGCATGACTTGGGTCCTATTGCCAATTGACTGCAAATCAGTAGAACATTATTCCAACATTTCTACCCGATGGGAGTGGTCTCTTCCAGGATGAAAACACAGCCCAATCACGAAGGCTCACTGAATGGTTTGATGAGGATGAAAATGGTATAGATCATATGATAGGCAATCACCAGAGATTTTGGAGTGACGTGTAAAACAGACAGTACTCTCCATCGCCTTCATCAAAACGATGTTCATCCCTCCACTATAGCTCCAGAGACATGTACTGTAGAACCTATGCCAAGGTGCAATGACACTGTATATAACATACACGCACGTAGCCAGCACTACAGAATAAGGAAGATGAGAGACAATTGTTTTGGGATATCCAAAGCAATAAAATCTATTAAATTTAATATATATATATATAATTTTATTTTTAATGCAGCTCTGTTACTAGGTAACTAGCTTTATAGGCCAAAATTGTAAGCAAATGTTTTAATAAATTGTTTTACTATTCATATGTTTTGGTAGCTATATTATGATGCCACTTAACACATGTCTATTGCAACTGTGACTGAAAAGTGCATTCATGTGGTCTATGATAGTAATGCTAGCACATTTCAGTTGCTTTTTAATATATGTAAAGGTAAACTATTGTTAATTAGCTTGAGTATTTGTTTACATTTTTAATGGATTACTGAAAAGGAGAAAGTATGCATGTATATCCCTGAAATCAAACAGATGAAGTTGTCTGCACCTGAGACGAGTAGGGACGTCAGCTGGTAGCTGGTTGGATTGAGCTAAACATTTTCAGCAGGTAGCTACAGTGCTGAACTGGTCAGAGGCTACTACATCTAATCATATCGTATGATTCAGACTCAATGCTACCATCAAATATTGAATCGCCTTTTGAAACAAAATCATATCATATAGTACTGTATCGTATCGTAGCAGATTTGGCAGTATCCACAAATATCGAATCACCTTATGAAACAAAATCATATTGTATATAGTATTGTATCTTATCAGAGGAGAATCAGTGGTATCATCAAATACTGAAGTGTCTTACAAAGCAAGATTCAGTGGCATAGTCAAATAGTGAATTGCCTTATGAAGCCGAATCATATTGTATACACACACACACACACACACACACACACACACACACACACACATACATACATACGGTATCTCACAAAAGTGAGTACACCCCTCACATTTTTGTAAATATTTGATTATATCTTTTCATGTGACAACACTGAAGAAATGACACTTTGCTACAATGTAAAGTAGTGAGTGTACAGCTTGTATAACAGTGTACTCACTTTTGTTGCCAGTGGTTTAGACATTAATGGCTGTGTGTTGAGTTATTTTGAGAGGACAGCAAATTTATACTGTTACACAAGCTGTACACTCACTACTTCACATTGTAGCAAAGTGTCATTTCTTCAGTGCTGTCACATGAAAAGATATAATCAAATATTTACAAAAATGTCAGGGGTGTACTCACTTTTGTGAGATACTGTACATACATACATACATACATATATACATACAGGTGCATCTTAAAAAATTAGAATATGGTGGAAAAGTTAATATTTTTCCATAATTTCATTCAAAAAGTGGAACTTTAATTTATTCTAGATTCATTACACATAAAGTGAAATATTTCAAGCCTTTTTTTTGTTTGTTTTAATCTCGATGATTACAGCTTACAGCTCATGGAAATCAAAAATCCAGCATCTCAAAATATTAGAATAAAGAATTTATAATACAGAAATGTCAACTTTCTGAAAAGTATGTTAATTTATGCATCTTACCTGGGCTAAGGATAAAGAGAACTGGACTGTTGCTCAGTGGTCCAAAGTCCTCTTTCAGATGAAAGTAAATGTTGAATTTCATTTGGAAATCAAGGTCCCAGAGTCTGGAGGAAGAGTGGACATGAACAGAATCCAAGTTGCTTGAAGTCCAGTGTGAAGTTTCCACAGTCAGTGATGGTTTGAGGTGCCATGTCATCTGCTGGTGTTGGTCCACTGTGTTTTCTCAAGTCGGGAGTCGATGCAGCGTCTACCAGGAGATTTTAGAGCACTTCACACTTCCATCTGCTGATGAGCTTTATGGAGATGCTGATTTCCTTTCCAGCAGGACTCGGCACCTGCCCACAGTGCCAAAACTACTAGTAACTGGTTTGCTGAACATGGTATTACTGTGCTTGATTGAACAGCCGACTCGCCTGACCCGAACCCCATACAGAATCTCTGAGAGACACCAGACCCAACAACACAGACGAGCTGAAGGCCGCTATCAAAGCAACCTGGCTTCCAGAACACCTCAACAGTGCCACAGGCTGATCGCCTCCATGCCACGCCGCATTGATGCAGTAATTCATGCAAAAGTATTGAGTGCATAAATTAACATACTTTTCACAAGGTTGACATTTCTGTATTATAAATTCTGTGTTCTAATATTTTGAGATACAGGATTTTTGATTTCCATGAGCTGTAGGCCATAATCATCAAGAGTAAAACAAAAAAAAGGCTTGAAATATTTCGCTTTATGTGTAATGAATCTAGAATACAGAAAAAAGTAGCTTTTTCACGATATTCAAATTTTTGAGATGCACATGTACACACACACACACACACACACACACACACACACACAAATATATATATATATATATATATATATATATATATATAGAGAGAGAGAGAGAGAGAGAGAGAGAGAGAGTATTGTATGATATTGTAGCAGATTCAGTGGTATCATCAAATATTGAATAGTTGAATCTTAAGAACAGAAATCGTGATGCATCATGTAGAAGCCTGATGATGATTACACCTATTATAGTTCCTGACACTCTCTCATGGTGTATATTTTCCACCCCCCTTCCTCCTTTAATCCTTTTGTCCTCGTCCCCCTCAGTCCCCCTCAGTCCCCCTCAGTCCAGCACCTGAATGTAGCACTGTGTCCCGCTGCTGGTTGCTTGGCGACGTGCAGCAGCGTCTCGAGCTGAGAGGGACGAGACCAACGCTTGGAGAGCAGGGGGGGGGTGGGTTCATCATGCACTGCTGTCATATCAGCCGGGGAGGGGGAGACAACTCCGCCACTGATATCAACAGGTGCTTTCTAACTGGTTGAAGTGAAGGTATACTCAGCGTGTAGTTGCCGCACGTGCAAATCCACCCACGGGTGAGGAGAAAAGCGCTCGAGCTCTTCAACGCGCACCAGATGGCAAACTTCTTATAATCTGCTTTTGCGCTCAGTCACCAAATGTGTGTGTGTCCGGCGCGTGCACCAAGGAAGGTAGGAATCTTATCATTATTATTTTAGTTTTCTTTTCATACAGTTTATGTTAATTATTCTAAAAATACTGAGCATATATGGAATGTATATGGAAGTCTGTATAGCGTGTAGACTGTCACCCGCGAGGCAGAGATGAAGTGCTGACGCGCGTGAATTTCACTTGTTTGTTTTGGTTCCCTCTAATAACTTATTTCAGTGATGCAGCACCACCTGCGAGTGGGATGTAAAGTATACAGCAGCTGAATTGTGATGTTAGAGGCTACCTTCTGCGTGTATGTTTGTAAAGTGTGGAACAGTTGAGTGTGTTTGGGAATGATTAGCTCGCGCTGAAACATCCTTGACTCTCGGGCCTTTTAAAGGTGCAATTGTCAGTATTTTTAATAGTACAAATAATGTAGACAATCATCTAGAAATGATTTTTTTTTTAATAAGCCATTGTCTCTGAAGAAGTTGTATTATTATTATTATTATTATTATTATTATTATTATTATTACTACAGCAATAGGCCTTACAGTGGCTTAGAGGTTGACCTCACACCTCCAGGGTTGGGGGTTCGATTCTTGCCACTGCCTGTGTGTGTGTGTTTGCATGTTTCCTCCAGGTACTCTGGTTTCATCCCTGAGTCCAGAGGCATGCATGGTAGGCTGATTGGCATGTCCAAACTGTCCATAGTCTGTGAATGTGTATGTGAGTGTGCCCTGTGATGGATTAGCACCCTGTCCAGGGTGTACCCCGCCTTGTGCCCTGGGATAGGCTCCAGGTTCCCCGTGACCCTGTAGGATAAGTGGTATAGAAGATGGATGAATAATAATAATAATAATAATAATAATAATAATAATAATAATAACAGTTTGGAAACCTGTCTTCTGGTCCTGAATGTTTGTTTGTGTTTGGATTGGCTTCTTGTCAGTCATTTAATAGACACACCCCCAACACTCCTTCACATACTCATAAATCATTATGAGAAGGTGCATGTTTATAGAGTTATAAATTGGCTTTCAAGCAGTTGAATGTCCGATTGCACTTGAAAGTGATGTCATGACAGTCCTTGCTATCGGTAACTCTATGATTTGAACCATCATATATTTTGTGGGCGGAGCTTTGGTACATGGGTGTTAATGGGGGTGGGCTCAATGAGTTAAAAAAAATCTCATCTTATTCACCCATTTAATCGTTAGAGGCATATTTTTCAGCTAATGCACCTTTTAAAATGCAGAGTATTTGGCACAAGATGTTGGCTTTGTTGTACACAATTTATTCACATTAAAAATACAGAGGTTTGTCTAAATGTGACCACCTGTACAGCACTTCATTTAGGTAATTCACTGTGACTTGTACATGCTTCTGTAATTATAATGCTTTTTCTTTTCAGTCTGGGCCTAGATTCTGAAATGGGATGGCCTGTTTTGAAAAGTTACTCATCTGATTTCTCTGTTTTGCTCTGTAGGTCTTCCAGAGAGACTGTAACAGGCCCAAATCCTAGCTATCATGTGAGGGCTTTGGCCTCCTTTTTGACATTGCAATTAAGCTACCTTACCTTTCTCAAGGAAAAAAAAAAGGTAGAAAATGTCATTTCAAGCATGACCGTTCATTATTTATTTAACACTGAGACACTTTTCAGTGCCAAGCATGGTTTGGTTGCTTAGGCACAAAGGGACAATGTTATTCCAGTACACCCTGGCTGTTATCGCTGCCCTCAGCCCAGTGGCAGCTCAGGGCTCCTTCCCCAGGCTGGAGAATATCGCAGCCTACAAATCCGTTAGTGTGGAACCGAGTGATGCAACGTGTGGCATTCCAGAGCGCAGCACCTTTTGCCAGGCTGCCCGTACTCAGGATGACCTCCTCACCTGCTACCAGCAGTTCTGCATCCAGGAGTGCCCGTACCGCTCATCCACACCACATCATACCAACCTACTTGACTGGCATGTTGACACGTGCCTGACAGCTGAGAGCCAGGATTTGCTCCCGGGCTCAGAGACTGGACCTGTCAGCTTTGTGTTTCGAAACCAGAGTGCCTGCTTGGCTTCTCACTCTGCTCCAAACCTGGGACAAGCAGGATCATTTACCATAACAGTTTGGCTGAAACTTGATGAAGCATCTGTAATGTAAGTAGACCCGTTGCTAGAACTTTCACTTAAGCACCTACTGTAACATGTTCAACACAAAGCATTTGCTGTCACTTTAGAACTAATATCTTAGCTAATAGCTCAGATCAGCTTCGCTTCACTGATTCTCTTGACTTAGGATGTTCTGAATTTGAACCAAATCCGTAGAAGCTTAGTCGTTTGTTTTACCAACAGGATAGCTTTTTTTTTTTAAACTCATGCCCTTTCCTGTGTGCCAAAAACTAGAAATGGATAAAGCTGAAAATATCAGCAAGTACTCCAAGGTTGTGGAACTATATTATATGTGCACCTGAAAACAATAGACCACATGCTGGTGCTTATAAGTCACTCTGTGAGGAGTTGGTTTGAATTTAATTTGTAATATGTTGTCTTGTCATGTTGTGAGGGGAAAAAGCTCCTCAGCCCCCCCGCCCATGCTACCCCCCCCTTCTTGCTACCCCAAACAAGACCAGCCCAGCTGTGGCCAGTTTGAGATCAATGAAACGAAATTGCTGCAGTGTTTTCTGAGCTCTGGCAAGGGGGAAAAAGGAGTATCACCTCAAAGGCCACTTTGTTTTTTCACGGCCTAGAAAATGATATAGTTGAAAGTGAGTGATAGGATGAAAGGACAGAGAGAGAGAGAGAGAGAGAGAGAGAGAGAGAGAGACTCATGAAGAACAACTACTGCTTGGACATTTTAGATCAAGTGTAGAGGATGAAAAGGGAGACAAGTCACAGGCGTGCGGTCTCGAAAAATAAATAATTGAGTCGGTTCAGCCGGTGTGAGAGAGCCTAGAATTCTCACCCTGAAGTGGCAGTGGCTGTGACAACAAGCGTACATGTTGATTAATTCTTCTCTTAGTGAATTAATGGGACTCTGTTTAATATCAACTGGAGCACTCTCCTCAGTAACATGACATAAAAATATGCAGCACGGCGACTTGCTTTAGAACAGCACGCCTTAGTGAATGCTAAAGTGCTGGCATTTCCCCAGCGGAGAAGCTCGGCCTAATTGCAAGTAGAGCATGCAGGAAAGTATGGCTTGCAGGTGAGGTGGCTGGCACTCGAGGGCCGGACCCGACTTGAACGCAAACACGTTGCGTTATGATTTATTGGATGTGGTGGCCCGTGTGCGTAAACGTTCCTGTTTCCCCCATAAAATGGTAGTAATGGGATTTCATTTGACAGTAAATGAGGAGGTTTTCAAGTAACAAGAAAAGGCAAATGGAAAGTATTGATGCAAGGTGCATAAACGATACCTATTTTAGACGCAAAGGTAGTTCCGAGTGAAATTCTGCTGTAGGATTAGAGCAGGTCTTCAAAGCTCTATTGATTGTTTACTCATGCCCAGTGCAACCTCTTTATGTCAGCTACCAAACAAAGCTTCAGCTGTGGGCTTAGGTTGCCATATCACGTCAGTTCTCAGCTAACAGTCGTGATTTTAACTTATTGTTATAATCAGTTTGCTCCATCAAGGGCAAATTAAATCTATCTGGGTGCTAAATGTGGCATTTCAGAACAACGGTGTATTGGTCAGCGTACGGTATTAGCGAATGCTAGAATTTGATTCCGAACGCTGCTTCGTGTTGATACTGTCTTCATAATACCTAATGAAGCCTAATTATCGAATAATGTAAAGCCCATCACGTTAACAATTTGGAGGTTTGGTCATGATTCCATTAATCTGCCTCAAAATACAGTGTCTTAAATATTCAGGGGATTGATGAGAATATACGACTTTCGTAAGCAAATGCGTTCTTCGGATATTCATCACACCTTTCAAAAGGCAGGTCAAGGTTTGTTAGAGCAATGTATCCACAGCACAGGGATTAGGAACCGTTTATTTGTTCCTTTAATTATTTATTCCAAATGCTCATCCTCTCCATCGACAGGACTGTGTTTGAGAAGAGGAGCATGGACCGGCTGGTGTTTCTTCTGACTGTTTCCGAAATGGACGTTCAGTTCCACTACGGTGTCCAGAGTGGCCAAAACTTCTCCATAAAGATAAGCAGTGCAGGCCGCATCAGAAAGGGCCAGTGGACACACATGGCCTTACAGGTAGGACGTATGTTTATACGGTGCTGTTTCCACTGACAGGTCATGAAACTTATCCAAGGGAGCGATGACAAATTTCTGACCTCACCACCATATACTGAGGTGCATCACACCGTTTGTGGTAGAGCTGATGAATCGTTTTTGGCACAAGCCCGAAAGCTATCAAAAGCTATAATCTGCTCGATCGGACCTCATCTACAAGGTGGCTGTGGCGGGCACTAATCCTTGTCCATCCATATTCTCAGTAATTAGCCGGCAGAAGATATTGATATTAATATCGCATCAGAAAACCCGCAGCAGGTTCACGCTGAACCCGTGTCACAACAGATTTCCGACCCGGATAAGATGCATGAATGGAAGGCGTTAATTACAGGCGTAAACATCTGTTTTCTCACAGCTGCGGGGGCATAGAGGGCAGGGAACGAGAGTGCAGCCTCCTTTCACGCCCTTCCCTGCATAAATATTACAGCAACCCAGCAGATCACTTTATAACCATGGGGCTCCGCTATAAACAGTCATGTAAAAATGTCACAGCGTGTGTCTCGCGATGCCATTTTTGTTTTGCGTGATGGTAATTTCCTTTGATTTTATTCTGATGCAATTCCAGGTCACCGGTGGTAAACAAATGATTGATATGCACTATGATGTTCCTTAATCAGCTTCCGAAACCTTTTTATGCCTCTTGCGTTTCTTTGCCTAGACGGGCCCACGAGTCTCAGAGCCGTCGCGTTGTTCGGCATTGTAAGTGAGTGGCGATATCTATGTGTTGGTAAATGAAAGAGGAGAAAAGGGATAGGAGAGATTGGGACATCATCAGCATTGTAAGCGAACAGAGAGGAATGTCTGCAGAGAGTATTATCTTTCAATAGCAGTGATTATTGTGGCTTTAAATTGCAGTCGTTCCGATTATGAATAGCAGGCTGACTTCTGGGACTAAAAACATTATTATGATAATAAGATCCTACCCACAATTCATAGGTAATAACTTCCCTGCTGGGTGTCTGGGGCTCTTGGTAGGGATGTGACGGTGAGGAAATTTTCCCACCGGTTAATCGATGCGTAACAACACCGGTAATACCGGTATCACAAGGGGTGCGGGGCTGGGGTGGGGGTTGGGGTGGGTGTTTTTCCCCCTCGCTTATTGCCCATGCGACCGTGCGCATTTCACTTTCGCTTTCGAATTAGTGGCAATTCCTGGGCGGCAATTGCTTGAATGCTGGATTTGTTATTATTCCTAATGAAAAACACAACAGCTACAAAGCAGTACAACGACAAACTCGCTTATATTCAACATAGAACTTTTTTAAACAAATCCTCCACCGTCGTCTTGTCAATCTGCTCGCCTCACTCTCACTCGTGCTAAACGAAATCTGACTCCTGCTGATCTGTGCGACGACTCGGACTCATTCGTCTCATGCTGAATTGAAAATGGGCCTATCTTCAGCCATTTACTCTATGTGGTGCCCAATGTGCAGTCAGATTTAGACTACAGTTCAGTATTGACATTTTGTAGTGAATTACTGCTGTGCTGATACTGATGTCTCGTCTGTGACTGTAGCTTTAACAAAATTGCATGCAGACATTATTTTATTTTGAATGGCGAATGTAATAGGTAGAGATCAGCATTTTGTGAGGGTGATACCGATTATCAGTATGGCTGTCACTATTGATTATTTCGATGATCGATTAGCTGCCTGTTTCCATCGATTAATAATCAAGTAGTCGATACCATACGACGCTTTAAAACCTAGTTGTACAGACAATTGTTAACAATTTACAATTGGTCCTAGAAAAATGCTATATAAGTGCTATGTAAATATACTTTCTTTTAAGTAAAAAATACATTGCTAACAATTACTGTTTTTTTAAATAATGTATAATGTACACTCAACGGTCACTTTAATAGGAACACCTGTACACCTGCTTGTTTAGGAAGTTTTCATAAGATCAGCCAAACATGTGGCAGCAGTACAGTGCAAAAAAAAAATAATGGAAAAAGACCAGGCCATTTTCCCCCTAATCTTCAACTGTCCAGTTTCTGTGAGTCTGTGCCCGTGATAGCCTCAGCCAATGATCATGGCTGACAGGAATGGAACCCTTCTGCAGTTGTAGCCCATCCACCTCATGGTTTGATGTTTTGAGCATGCTGAGATACTTTTCTGCTCACCACAGTTGTAAAGAGTGGTTATGAGTTTCTATATCCTTCCTGGCAGCTCAAACCATTCTGGCCATTTTCCTCTGACCTCTCTTATCAACAAGGCTAGTAAACTCTAAAGAGTGCTGTGTGTGTGAAATTCCCAGGAGATCAGCAGTTTCTGAAATAATCAAACCAGCACCAACAATGCCACGGTCACAGAGATCACACTTTTTCTCCATTCTGATCTATGATGTGAAGATTAACTGAAGCTCTTGACCTGTGTCTGCACGATATTTTGCATTGTGCTGCTGCCACATTATTGGCTGATTAGATAACTGCATGAATATGTAGGTGTACATATGTGCGGGTGTATTTTGTCCTAATAAATTGGACGGTGAGTGTATATACAAAATGAATTGTTTGCTTATAATGCATGGTTTCCCTGAACAACAATAGTATAGTATAGTGTGTATGTGTATGTATATATATATGTGTGTGTATATGTGTGTATATGTGTGTGTATGTGTGTATATATATATATATATATATATATATATATATATATATATATATATATATATATATATTACACTTGATGTCATACTCTCTCTTTCCGCTATCAGTCAAAGTCACACTAGCCAATCACAGGCTTCCGTGAGCTCATTTATGCAGAAGAGGGTATATAGCTCTTTCCTCCGAGAATGTTGCACTGCCCTGTGAGGCAGCAGGACAAGCAGTTCAAAAACATGCAATTGGCTGGCTTCACGTTTCTCCTCTGTCAATCAGACCAACATTGGCCAATTGCAGGCGCCTGTGAGCTCATGGATGCGGAAGAGGATAGATAGCACTTTCAGGTGTGTAACGCTGTACTTTGACGCAGCATGAGCAGCAGTTCGAAAGAATTGCCGGCTGGCTTCAATTGTTTTCTCAGAGGAAGCACTTGTTATGCCAGTTCAGTTAGTGGACATGTAATACGTTAAAGCTGGCTCATCAGTGAGACTTGCCAAATGACCAAATTAGGGGGAAAATTTGGTCTATTGCCTATTAAAACAATTGCAGTAACTCGTCTTAAAGTGCTATGACCAAAAGCTAGTAAAAAAAGTATTATTCTCAGGCACAAATAGCAGCAAGTTAAATATATTGTCATAATGAACTTACAAGTAGGCATACTGCAATGTCACAGTTGTATTATCTGCCTGCGCTAGTGCTACTAGCTTTTAATGCTCGCTCTACTTGGTAGCATGCTGTACTGTGAAGTGTCAGTGGTGTTAAAATTCTTTGCTTTGGTTCCCACATGAGACAGAGACAGATGTGGAAAAAACTGCCAGAGTGACATGATTCACTTCACTGTTGTTTTTTTTCCCCCTTCAGCACATGTCTCATATACAGTACGTATCATTGATCGGCTTGCGTATCAGCCAGATATAAGAAATGTCAGCTGATCATATTTAGACCAATTCTAATCTATAGATGATCGATCCTGTCATCTCTAGTACTAACCTATCCTATCTGTATCAATTCTCTTCTTAGCCAGTCTAATTTTTGGTCCAAATCAAGCAGGCAGACAGTTGTCAGGCCACTGTCTTATCTAGAAGGTTCCTCTCAAAGTCTCTGTAGTCAGAGGGAACTTAAAGGCATAGCGGAGAGCTGGGGGGAAAACGCTCAAAAGGAATACATTATAGTGTTTAGAAGGGATCCGGGAAAGGAGGAAGAACAGAGGAGCTGATCTGCAGGTGCTTGTCCTTAGTGATTATAATGAGATGAGGACTGAAGTGATGAGGAGAGAAGAACGATATTGCTTTCATGCGGCCCCTTCAGAAGTGACAAGAAGAGACGGCGAGCATTGGCCGATTGTTTTGGAGCGTAACTTGTCGTCGGACATCTCCCCTCCCTTGCTGCAGATATGGCCTGTAATTGAGATCAATTAAATCAAGAGTGGCTAACTTTCACATGAGAACGTAAGAATGTTATAAATGATGGAGTATGTTTTCTTCTCTGTACATCCATTAACTCGCGTCAGCCCAGATGTTAGCTGACAAACGCTAGCAGGTTGAAAAGATGATGTAAGAGGAGAAGTTTAGAAACAAGACTTTGTTTTTATACCAGTCCCCAGCAGAGATGGAACTGGTAAACCAGCATCACTACATTAATAGGTGCAGCATTTAGCTTGTTGTAACAGAATACACCATGTTTCAGGTCACAGAGGTTAAAGCTCATTTGATGTAACCGAGCTCCTTGATAGTGTTACGAGTGAAGTCATGATCATCCCCAGCCAACATCTTGTATGCTGTGTTTGCCAGGCCTTGTTATGTCGGATCTCACTTTTCAGCTCTTGGATTTGGATACGATGTAAAAACATGCTGCAGTCCTGAGTGCTGGAGGCTCTGGTGTTGGATATACACTGATCAGCCATAGCATTAAAACCACCTGCCTAATACTGTGTCGGTCCCACTTGTGCCACCAAAACAGCATTTGAGTGGACTCCACAGGACCTCTGAAGGTGCACTCTGGTATCTGGCAGCAGATCCTTTAAGTTGAGATGGGGCCTCCATGGACCAGAAGCTCTTCTATGGGATCGGACCAGATGTGCTAACCTTCGCTCCCCACCTGCATCAACGAGCTTTGGGCGCCCATGACGGTTTACCGGTTGTCCATCCAAGGACCACTTTTGGTAGGTACTAACCACTGCATACCGGGAACACCCCACAAGACCTGCTGTTTTTGAGATGCTACGACCCAGTCATCTAGCCATCACACTTTGGCCCTTGTTGCTCAGATCCATACACAGATCCTTACCCATTTTTCCTGCTTCCAAAACATCAAATTCAAGAACTGACTATTGACTTGCTGCCAAATATATCCCACCCCTTGTAACGAGATAATCAATGTTCTTCACGTCGCCTATCAATCATTTTAATGTTATGACTGATCACTGTATAACCCGATTAAACTTAATTTAGTATTAAGTTTGTAATTAATCCTTATGTTTCAACCTTGTTTTTTTCCCCCATTGAAATAGTCTCAACCAATATCTCGGGTCCTTTTTTTATAATCATGTTATCACTGCACACTGGAGTACTGGAACAACATTGTACCATTTTATTTCTCCACTTGGACAAGTGTTCATCCAAAAGGTTGAAAGAAAAATAATTTCATTCAATTACATTATGCACTTTTTGTCTTGTTAGTCATTGACAACATTTACCTGATTTATCAATCATCCTTTTAATCAGGCATATAGCTGCAACTAATAAAAGATGCTCAACTAAACAGACAAAGGAACAATATTAATCTAAGCACTCTTTCAGAAGCACTTTACTGTCATTATTGCGACTGTTCCAGATGTCTATCAAGTCACCTGGTTCCTGTTTGGGCCAGATCCTGTTATGAAGTGATGGAAAGAAGTGTTTCTGAACACCGTATTTCAGTAATGTAATTACTCCTGTGACTGCTGCTGAATTTGTTTCTTTTTGGATGCTCAAACTTTTAGAGAATCCCACAAGTTAATGAACATTTTCACGCACAATTACAGCTTCCACCAGAGTCTAGACCTTGGCCGTGGCATTTCGATCTGGTGACTGTGCACTGTGGTGGATGTGTGTGTTCTCTGGGGACGTTTTGTTTTGGCCACGAGTTTTGAGCTCTTAACCCGAATGTGCACATGGCTCATCACCTCGCGTGAACTTCTCCCCTACCCAAAGAAATGTAGGCCAGCCAGTCCATTGCCCAATCCCCTCCAGCCAGAGCAATCGTGGGATCATGCGGAGGTGGGAGGAGGAATTAGTCCTGGCTGCGTTGTTTCTCAAGTATCCTGTCAATGGGGCGAAGAAAAGAGCATGCAGTGAAGGAGAAGCCTCGAAGTGGTTTGTTCATGCAACTATGGAGGACGAATTGCCATTTATTAATATATTATTAACCCTCAAAGGGAGCATGTAACTCGATGCTAGCTGTTGCCTAGATGATATAAAGAGCATATGGTTGTGTTTTGTTGTGGTGCTATTGTTTGAATTACTTAGTATTGTGCTGTATGATTCAGATAATAGCTGTGGAAGTAAAAATCCACTCAATGCAATATAGTCTAGCTGTGCATCATAATCACTGGCTCTACCTACAGAACTGTAAGTTCTTATAGTGTTCTGTGAGTAAACTTTGGTGAAGTAAGAGACTGGCACAGGAGACATCAGCGCTAGCATCAGGCTGCACTCTCGGACTCTGGCCGTGGGTCAGCTGACCTCTCCGAGTGGTTCATTTCACCCCGAGTGATGGAGACTGATTGGCAGCATCCATGAAGGTGAAGCAAGGTGAACAGAGGCAAAAAAAAAGAGCTTCCACCTTACCCCGGCACTCTCGCCGCGGGCGCCCAGAGCTGAAAGGCCATGGACACTTTATAAATCACCCCAAAATGTTGACAGCAAATTAGTGTGTGCTGCCATGAGTTCCAAAAACTGACTTTAACAGGAGAGGGAAGGATGAAGGTTTGGACGCTGGGTAGTAAAATGTCTCTAAATTTAGTGAGAGAGTTTCTTTTTCTTGTTATTTTATTCCGTATTTTGGACCATGAAATGGTTCCCATGTTTGTTTGTTTTTTTCTTGTCAAGTTCTTTTCTGAGTTGAAAGTCTGAGGAAATCAACAGTGTCTAGACATAAATCAGACTGGTCAGTACTGAGTGATGGGGACCTCTTGCACACCTGGTAATAGGCTGATATGAAGAACTTCCTGTCGTGTTATGTCTCTCTGGCCGTGGTTCTGCAGATGTGTTGGTGATATTTACGCTGCGTTTGTTTAACTCCACTGTTTATCATGTACTTATTGTTGGTGAAAGATGCAGAATTAGGTCAAGGTGACTCAACTGGACTTCTTGAAGACGTTTCACTTATTTAAGCTTCATCTATAACAGAAGGGTATTTTGTCTTATGAAAACAGTCATAAACAAACACTCAGGAAGGATGTGTGGTAGTGGTAGTGGTGGTGGTGGTGGTGGTGTATGTGCGTGTGCGTGTGTGTTTGCAGACAGAATGAGCTCAGTAGTGTGGTAGACACCGCCCTCAATCTGAGGCGTGTCAGGAGACGGATGGGGTGAGCATGGCTCTCTGGCCTTGTCTCTGCATCTCATATAGTGTACATAAAAATCATACGAAGAGGGCTCTCATACACTGCATAAATAAAGACAAGTTCCAGTAATTAATTTGCTAAAATATGTGCATATGAAATATTTCAGCACCACTAAAAAATACCAGTTTATTCGGTACACAATTTTTTTTTTATAAATAACAGCGATCAGGATCAGACTGACTTTGGAGGGTTTTGTTAGGAATAGGTTGCCAGAGTCATGCCATTGCTCGTGTAGCTTATTTTCTTTCTTCTTTAAACTTAATCCTTTATGGATTATACAAATTTGCTGAAATAAAAAGCAAATCTTCTACATCTAAACTGTAATTAGAGCATTCGTACAGTCGAGGATGAAACACCATGCGGCATTTTTCTTTAAAAAGAAATTGCCGATACTTTTTTTTTTTTCCCCAATCCGGTTTTTAATCATCTGTGACTCAACTTCTGCTGCTTTTTATAGTCCCACAAAAATATTTTAAACATTTGCACTCCAAAAAAAAGTTTATACCTAAGACCCAGCCTTGCTTCAGCAGACAATCTCACATGGATACTGTGGATTTTGAACCTTTTAAGAACTGCTGCCGTAATCATAAAGACTGTCCTGTGTGCATCCCAGGACTCTTATTCATATGCTCATCCTGAGTCTGGTTCCTCTCATGGTTTCTACCTCAAGTCTTTTCAGGAAGTTTTTCATCGTCACTGTCGCCTCTGGCTTGTTTATTATGGATCTAAGTCTACATCCGGAGGTATTCAGTGTGTATTTAGTATTCAGACTTAACCCTTCATTCTCAGGTAGTAAGCATGCATGCAAAGTAAGCATAAGTATGTATTGCTGGATTATTCAAATTCATTAGCAGTTGGTCCAAAGGAACACATTGGACTAGTGAGAGTTTGGCATTGTCTGCATCTGGAGATTTGAATCACTCTGCGTTAACCAAATGCAACGTGACAAAATAAAAGACTCAGCAATGGCAAAAAATAAAGAATGAACTAGATTTACCGTTCTGTTATTCTTACTTGCCTTGTCTGACCGCAGGCACGCAGTAACTCCCAATCATTCATTCATACGTATTCAGTAATCGCTTTGTTTTCTGAATTTCAGCATGCTTTATTTATTTATTTGTTTGTTTATTTATTTATTTTTTGCTTGTACACTCCTCCAAAAGCATTGTGTCTGGGAGCCCTAGGTCAGATATGCCACTTCAAATGCTTTATGTTCTACTAATTAGCAGCAATTTGGCTACTTCTTGATACCTCGGATAAATTGTCAGTGTGAGTTTCCAACAGTTTCCTCGCACCTCCCAAAAACAAGCCTGTAATTGCTCCTAGGTGAATGTGTGTGAGCGTGGTGAGTGGCGTCCCATCCTCAAACCCAGTGTTGCACCACAACGCCGATCGTAATAAACCATCTACTGAAAATGAAAAAACAAACAAGGAAAAAAAATTCTATCAATTTTTCTTAAACTGCTTTGTGACAACGTCCATTGTTAAAAGCGCTATATAAATGAAATTGAATTGAATAAATATTATCAGACAACACAAAGAGTAATAGCATGTATTCATGCACAATTTAAAACATCACCCAGATGTTTTTTTTGTTTTTTTTTAAAATTGATTTTCCTTTTTTGTTTATTTGTGATGTCGGATACATGCGTTCAAGCTCAACAATTATACCTGTTGAGCTGCGTTCTAAGACTACCGAGGACAAGCTTGACATCAAAATAAAAATAAAATAAAAAAAGTATGGCAGATGCATCAGCACCAGAGACATTTCTAATCAGTGTGAGGAAGAGTCATAGGCCTTTATAGGAACCTTTTAGGATTATGGAGGAAAAAAAAGCACTTATTTTTACTAAGAGTAGACATTTGTCACAGCCACGCCGGTGTGTAAAAAAGCGAGGCAAAAGCCCGGCCTCGCAAGCTGGTTAGCAAAAATGATTCGTGTTCCTTTCGGTCACGGTGAAGAAGAGAGGGAAAGAAATAGATCTCTGATATGCTTTCTGCTTAAAGCATAGCCTTCCAAGAGTTATTACCTTTATTAAAAGCACTGACACGTTGCCTTATATATTTCCGCCTTCTCCCACGCCACCGAGACAATTTTCTTTTCTTAAATAAACTGTCATGCTAGTGTTAATTTATCGCTGCCACCCTCATTGCGGGAGAAGGAAGGGCTGATATAAAACATGTATATATGAGATTGGTAATTGTAGCTTTAGCCTACTTGAGTAGAACAAATGCGTCTCTCTCATGGCTGCGCTAATGTGATAAAGGGAAAATTGGCTGTTCGTCAGCTGCCTCCTCCGCTGTGTAATGGCTGATGTTGAGGAGAGGCGTCCGGCTCCAGCCGACTCAGACGCATCAGCGCTGAAATTCCAGCAGCGTTCTCTTCCAGACAGTTATATTTCAAATGATTGGCCGAGTCATACTCGGTGCACTCCGATACATGGGATAATGTAACAAATTACAAGTAAGGAAACAGTTTTGCTTCATTTAAATGATAAGAGTCTGTCTCGCTGAGGCTCAGGGCTAAGCTGTAAATAAAACATCCGTGTGTGTGTGTGTGTGTGTGTGTGTGTGTGTGTGTGTATATGTGTACGTGCGTGCACGCAGATAGAAGGGTTAGGCTTCGGCAGGTATCAGCAACATGCTTTGAAAAAGCTGGGGATTGCCTGCGCTGATACCCTCATCCGGAGTGGAATATTTCTCGGGGCCCTGACAGCTCGTCCAGCGCTGAAATGGAAAGGGTTTTATCATGGAGCGCTTTGTCACTCATGCTGCTGAAGGTGCCTCGGCTCCGCTTTAGGCTTGTGTCTCTGCCCTGGTTTATGGGCCAGGTCAAAAGGGCAAAGCATCATTTTTGATATAAAGCTGTGGCATTTGAAGTTAGATATACTTGTATAAAAAAAAAAGACATTGGCGGTTTGTTTTCCTCCCTCGAGTTCCAAATTCGATTTACAAACAGGAGCTATAAAACATTGTGCTCTGGATTGCCCTCATTCTTTAACTACAAGTGCACAATAGGAATGCGATTAACCATTATTTTGATAATCGATTAATCTATCAGTCGTTTTTTTTTTTCCTGGTTAATTGATTAGTTGGGTTATTTTTAAAATCTACAAAATAGCAAAAATATTTATTTCCACCATTTTGTAATTGAAAAAAAAAAAGACCATAAAAGACAAAATGGCAAATGTGGTAACACACACACACACACACACACACACACACACACACACGTTCACTTCTCTACATTTCATTTTTAAAAAGGCTAATAAGGCTAATAATTGCTTTCATGAGGCAGATCATTTTTTGTTTGTGTAATTGACTCCAAAGCCTTGGGGTTGAGTCTTCAACGCCTGAAATCAGGGATTCGACTCCAAGCACCTTTGATGTGAACTGAAAGTAAGATGTTGACACACACCATATATTAAAATTCTGTGCTACAAGCTGATTCAAATAGCTTCGCTACACTTGACAACACTATTGCCCAACAGTGTGTAATGCACAAGTTCATTATTAACACAGAATATTAACTAATGCATTAAAAAAACATCAGGAACTGATCGGCTGATTGTTTTATACACTGTGTGTGTGTGTATTTTTTTTTTATATATATCACACCTATAGGCCATAACATTAAAACCACCTACTATTGTGTAGGTCCCCCTTCTGCTGCCAAAACAGCTCTGACCCATCGAGGCATGGACTCCACAAGACCATCTGGTATCTGGCACCAAGACATTACCAGCAGATCCTTTAAATCATGTAAGTTGCAATGTGGGGCCTCCATGGATCGGACTTGTTTGTCCAGCACATCCCACAGATGCTCAATTGACATCTGGGGAATTTGGAGGAAAGGTCAACACCTTGAACACTATGTGATTTTCCTCAAACCATTCTTGAACAAATTTTGCAGTGTGGCAGGGCGCATAACCTGCTGAAAGAGGCCGCTGCCGTTAGAGAATACTGTAGCCATGAAGGGGTGTACTTGTTCTGCAACAGTGTTTAGATAGGTGGTACATGCCAGGTCCCAAGGTTTCTCAGCAGAACATCACACTGCCTCTGCCAGCTTGCCTTCTTCCCATAGTTAATGCTGGTGCCACCTCTTCTCCAGGTAAGTGATACACATGACCCCAGCCGTCCACATGATGTAAAGGAAAACATGATTCATCAGACCAGGCCACCTTCTACCATTGTTCCATGGTTCAGTTCTGATGCTCACTTGCCCATTGTAGGCACTTACGGCGGTGTACAGGGGTCAGCATGGGCACGCTGACCAGTCTGCGACTACACAGCCCCATACGCAGCAAGCTGTGATGCACTGTGTGTTTGGACACCCATATATATATATATATATATATATATATATATATATATATATATATATATATATATATATATATATATATATATATACACACACAAATACATACAGTTGCATCTCATCTCAAAAAATGTTAATATAATAAGTTTATATTTTTCTGGAATTCTCATTCATTGAGCTCCATGGATTGAATTTTAACTGACACCAAATTGCTGCTGCATTAGGTTATAGACTGTATTTTGACACCTGACCATTATTATTGTGGGCCTTCCCCAAATTTGTGTCACAAAGTTGGAAGCACACAATTGTCTAGAATGTCTTTGTGTGCTGTAGATTTCAAATTTCCGTTCACTGGAACTAAGGGGTCCAAACACGTTCTAGCATGACAATGCCCCTGTGCACAAAGCGAGCTCCATGGAGGTATGGTATGCCGAGGTATGGTTTGCCAAGTTTGGTGTGGAAGATCTTTGAGTGGCCAGAACCCTGACCCCAACCCCACTGAACACCTCTGGGTTGAACTGGAATGCAGAATTACATACGGGTGTGATGGTAAGGTGTCCACAAACATTTGGCAATACAGTGTATGTCAATAAATTAGCAATACAATTGGGTAATGGGATAAGGTATGGCGGCTGAATAGAATAGTTAAGAAGCAAGGGTCATTGTGCTTCTACTGCTTCTTGATTACACATGATATGAGGCCAACATCATTTAATCAGTATTTTTTATTTGCCTCACTTTATTTTTGTCCAGCCTATTTTTTTGTTGTTGTTGCTAACTTACCATGCACCGTGTCTATTTCTTCCAGTAATCCGAATCGTTTTCTCTTCAGACACTCGTGCATCACTGTGCGTCCGTGCCATGTGAGGTCAGCTTTGTTTCTTTTCTTTGGTTTTACCATTTTCTCCACAGTAATGTTCTCCATCAAGAGAACATTTTCCATCAAATGCACTTTTAATCAAAACGAAGTGACGCTGTGAGTGCCAAAGCGTGCTTCATAATATAACTAGCTGGTAATGAAATTCATTGCCAAGAGTTTTTATCAATTTTTAGCGTTTCTGTCGATTAGCTGTTGCAGTCCAGCGCAATGAAGCCTTCATTTTTATTTGAACAGAGATATACACAGCAAAAAAAGCAATTTCAAGAAAGTAAAAAAAACCCCCTTGTTTTTGGGAAATGAGTCTTATTTTTTGTGTAAAAAGAAAAACAACCTTGTCTAAAACCTAATGTTTTGCATTAGAATGGTAATCTCACTTTAAGAAAATATATCTTTGTATAGCTTTTTTTGTATAACTTTTTTTTTTAAAATCTTAATAAGATATTCCAGCTAACACTGAGCTAGATTTAACCAGTAACAAGCTACAACAATGATTTGCATAACATCCCAGCTGAGGAACAAGATTGTTTTCTTTTTTTAAGAGTAAGACCACTTGCACAACTTCAATTTTTCAATGAAGCAGCTACACCACAAAAAAGAAATATCAGGAAAGTAAAAAAGCCTTGTTTTTGGGAAATGAGTTCTATTTTATGTAATGTGTCAAGCATGTGTTGCATTAGAAAGGTAATCTCATTTTAAGAAAATATATCTAACTTTGTCTTAAGATCTTCAAGCAAATATTAAGCTAGATTTAACCAGTAACTAGCTATAACAAAGTTTCGCATAATATTCTTTTTTTTTCCCCCCCTTATTTTAAGAGTAAGACCACTTGCACAACTTAACTTTTGCAATGAAGTAGCTAGGTGTCATGGTTATGCTGAAATCCACACTGAACTGTAGTTGTGGGACATGTCACATGACCATGTCACATGTCCTACTGATCACTCACACCTGTTCTGTGTTACCCCTAATCAGCACCCATATAGAAGTTCGAGTTTTTCAGCACCTAATTGTCAAGATTTTGTCGTTGTCATGTGTCCTACAGCTGCTCTCATAATCTGCATGTTTTTGCCTTGTGTCCATCGTTATGGTTTTTGTTTTTACAGTTTTGGTTGTTTGTTTTGCAATTTATTCAATAAAAATCTGCGCTCGCATCTGCCGCTTTCTACAATCCCTGACGGAGTTTTTCCTTGTTTCAATAAAAATGCTAAAAATACAGCAACAATGCTTTTGGTGCCCTAATTTAAGTTTAAGTAACTTATTTTTATTATGCTTTGTGAATAAATGTTTTTGTTAATTATTTATATTAAATTAAGGGATAAATTCTTTGTCAGCTCAATCAAGAGAGCAAAATACTCATTTTAACTTGTAATAAGCACAACTTATTAAATGTAGGCATTTTTTGTCTAGTTTTAAGACCGAGTAGTATTTTTTAGTGACTATATTTATGCTATTTTCAAGAATTCTTACCAAGTCAGTTTTGCTTACCCCATTGGCAGATTTTTTTAGTAGCTTGATGTTAGTACACTTTAACCAGATTTAAGTGTATCTTGCTTGTTTCAAGAAAGGCATTTTTTTTGCACTGCATCAAAGGAAAAAATCATTTTATATTTAATGTTTCAAATCTGAAGGTGCAGTGAGAGAGCTTTAACATTTCACTTTCCCAAATGTATCAAATGGGGTTTTTTTGTTTTTTTTTGTAAAGGTAAGATGGAATTTCTCTCTCTTTGAATGTCAGCCGATAGAGTTTCCTATCAGAGAGCTTTGGTGGGAAAGGTAATGACGCGGCATGTACGCTGCCCTGACACGTCATCTGTTCTTTAACCTTGGCTGAGAAGTGGTGAGGGCGCAATTACGGAAATTTTAAACCCTAAAAGTTAATACTAACGCAAGCGGATTGGAATTCAGTTAGCATTAGGCTTGAGAGTCAAGCTTACCAATCCCAAACGGCCTTTCTTCAGTGAAGTTTTTGGCTTAATTATTCCTTCCAGTGTGCAATTTTGCACACCATTTTCCTCATCTTTTGAGTTGTTCCATACAGTATATATTTATAAGCGTTCCCTAGAATGGAATTGTTTTCACTATCTTCCAGACTGTCGAGCTTTTGTGTTAGTTCAGTGGGTTTCAGCAGGTATTCTCGCTCTGATGCTGGTTGGATACCTGATTCCATAGCCGCTCATTCTCATAAAAGCGTTCGCATAAATTTGTAGCGAATTCGGGCAATTCCCTGCGCAGACCAAATATGCCTGGTTCAGTTTGAAAGCTGAGAGCGGCTTTTAAGATGTCAGCACCTGCTGATTATGAAGTTGCTAAAAGCTCCAGAGAATGGCCGGTTAATAATCTCCTGCAGTGCTGAACTGACCTCCTCACAGGCTTTTTCTTGTAGGGAAGCGTTCTAAACAGGACACACACACACACTCATATACACAATATACACAAAAGAAACAATCAGTGATGTATACTATATACAAACCAGAGGCCAGAAATTTGTCTCTTCAGCTCATATACACTTTGGAACAACATGCTGATGTAAGTTATTCATTGTTTAATGGAAATGTTTATTATGATACTTTCACATAGATATCCATTATTGGAGATGTTTAATACCGGGTCGTTTTATATTATAGTTCTGCTTTTCTGCTTAGTACTAGTTTGAAATGCTGGATCAGTATCTGATCAGATTCAAATCTGATATATAGACATGTACGTTGACTGGCATAACACGGATCGTGTGTTAAGAAAACATGCCTCTGATATTTCACAAAACATAGCAGCAGAATCTTGCAGAGAGGAGTTGCTCAGTCAATAACAGGAAGTTGGATCAGTATTTTGCATCAACCAATACCTGGAGCACTGACATCAGTACTTACGAAAAAAATAACAGAAGAAGCAGAATTTGTGCTGTCTGACTATTCAACCCGTTGCCCAATTCTGAAGTGTGATGGAGGAGACATATAACACTATTTGGGAGTTAAAGAGTAATAAGTGCTCACTGTCGAGAAAATAAAAACAACAAAAAAAGAAATAATAAAATTTAAAACCAATACAGAAAAACTGTTTCAGCTCCAGACCCCATTTCAAAAGCCTTCATTGCCGCTAAATAGATGGAAGCACTTCAGACTTCATTTACATCACTCTGACGTGGGCTTCAGATCTCAAGAAGCAAGTCATCGGGCCGGTTTGAGATTTTGAGAACGGCCTCTCACCAGTCTTCAATCAGTCATCATGAAAGAGCACGGCTTAAGGATCCTCGAGGCAGCTAGTTGTCTCGCGCTTCCTTCATCCTTCAGGAATTTTGCTTCACTTCCATCCACCTTTTTAACTTTTTCTTTTTTTTCTTTTTTTTTTTTGGAAGGAAGGCAGCTGTGAACATACAAATGTGAATGTGATAGGAGGGCACAATAGAAGAGTGGCACACAGTCACCAGGCAAAGGCAAAAAACTTTATAGGACTCTTTCCATTTTAAAGGTTTCATATGAACTCCTGTAACCCAGTATCCGTTATTTGCAGCCAATGATTTTAGTGGCAGAGGAAGCACAATTGTAAAATGCTCCTGGCAGGTTTAGTGCAGGAAATGAGCAGGAAAATTTACATTTTGTTGCCCAGTACTAAATGTAACTGTGGACTTTATGACTGGACCTGGGTGGAATTTTACTAACATACATTCCTGTTGGATTTTAGGTACATAGAACAAGTGTGAGCTTGTTCCTGAATGGACAAGAGGAAGATGGCACGGCCTTCGACACAAAAACCCTGCTAGGCCCAGTCGCTGATGTCACCTCAGACGCTGTGGCTTGGATTGGCCAGAACTCCAAAGGTAACTCTTTGCTTTCAGAGCTTTTAACTGATCAATATTTTGTATGAATAAGGTTTTTTTTTTTTTTTTTTTAATAATAGAATGCAGTACTTATTGCTTGGCTTTGGCATGCAGTAGTTAGGGACCAAACACCAAGAGTGCAAAAGACTCTTGTCTTTGTCCTGTTTATTATTTTTGACCATTTTTGAGGTGCTTGGCATGAATAAACTCACGAAATTTGGTACAAACACCAGAAATTGTGGCCATCAAGTTCTGGAAAAAGCTTGGCTATGGATGTGGCCCAGGTGCTCAATAACTCCCCATTTGACATTGTTTTCATTTTTACGGGCATCCAGTTTGACCCTCATGCACCAGTTTTAGTAGGTATATGATGCTTCTTAATCACATCCATTAGCTCCACCCAACAAGCAGGCAGCCATTTTATATCTTGTGCATGTCGACAGCTGCCAAACTTTTGAATATTCCTCCAAAAGGTTTCATCAGATTCAACATTATGTCACTAGGATGTCAAGATATCCAAAGTGTTGAATTGCAAAAGATTTTTTGGACATATAAAATAACGTTGCCAATGGCAAGGCAATCAATTAACATGTCACACTGTGCAAACAGGAAGTGTGTTATAAACCAAACTTTTTTAAAGTCCTCCTAGGGCATTCCATAGGTTCATTCCATATTCGGTCAGGTTAATGTGAAGATATCCGTGATGCAAAATTGTGAAGGAATTGTAAATAGGTTAAACGATGTTGTCATGGCAAGGTGATCAATTAACATGTGCTGACGCTCAAACAGGAAGTGTGGCATAATTCCATTGAACATCATTCCATTGAAATGCTCTGATCAAACAGAATTTTCATTTATCAAATGAATGACTCTGTTCTATAGTAATCATACACCTTCTGGGTGTGTTGTGTAATTCCACAGTAGATGTGGTTCAGATTTCACGTCTAGGGTTAGGGTTAGAGGTTCGGGGTTAGGGTTAAAAAGTGTTGGCATTATTGTTCATAATGCCAACACTTGCTCATGAAACACCCATTGCTGCACCCTTGGTGCTTGGGCCCCTTAATTGCTTCTTGCAGCTATATTTTTATCTGTTTATTTGTGCTGCTGTTGTGCATGAGCCCTTCTGCTTTGTAGGCTAGTGATCTTAGCTTCAAATCTAGCTGAGATACTGTGTGTGTGTGTGTGTATATATGTGTATGTGTGTGTATATATATGTGTATATATATATATATATATATATATATATATATATATATATAATATACACACACACACACATACTGGCCACTACTGAGTTGTATATAAAAGTATATTAAATTAATGCTGCCCTTATTTTAAATGAATTTACACATGCAGCATTTTCTTCTTAGTTGAAATGGAAGATGAAAAAGGGCACACTAATCTGCAAAGGTGCCACAGTTTTTCATTTCAGAAAGATCCGTAAGCCAGCAACTAATCAAATCTGGGGATTTATATAGGCCAAGGGTGACCATATGGCCACACATAATCTGTTCATAAATGAGATGAGATGGGATTTCTGCAATGCCCACAGTAAAAATGCATTTGAATACGTATCTGTGAACGGCACACACTAAATGGATGTCAAATCTGTTACCTTAATTTCCTTCTGGGACATTCCTGCTCTTGAATTTTCACTGCCGGTATCCTCCGCGGACATGTTCTTATTACGATGACGAATTTCCCTAAATCCATTTTTAATACTGATTAGGTAATCCATTACTGCGTTGTCAGGGAATTTAAGCCTGATATGAGTTAAGTCTAGCTTCAAATTAGTAGTGTACTTTTGCTTTATTGAAACTCTACGACTTAAGACCTTGGAATAATATGGTTCACGGTAAATATTATTTGCATGCCGCTGGATAAAACTGAGACATTGTACACCAAAATATTGTGTAGAAGTGAATGACTATATGAAGTTATCAGCTCTGAAGTGTTCTTTGTTAACATAAAGTTCTATTTGAAGTATGTACAGCCCCAGAGTCTCATATTTTTAGCTGCTTGGTCAATCCAGAGAGTCTTCTGTGCGAGTCTAGTTTGCATAGGGGCCGCTGGGGACATGTCTCCAGCACTTTCTGAAAGTGTTGTATGATAAAAATCGTTTCTATAATAGCCTGTGGCAGAAACACTTTCTAAAAATGCAAACTATCACTTCCACATCCGGATGCTTTAAAACGAACACGGCAAAGGCGCGTTTCTAGCAGGTTTCCTTTGCTCTGAACCCGGATGTTTGCGTCAGACACGGCGATACGATTGCATCAGTGTAACATGAGTTTATTTATAGAAACTTGCAATCAGTTATAATGTAGCACATGAGGATATGAAGTTTTGCAGCCGCTCGAACACTCTTAGAAAACAGATTTCATGGGTGATCAAGAGTCCGTGCCTTTCTAATTCAATTCTACTTGGACCGCTTTTTAATAGGAGTATACTCTGTTGTAGTGTTCTACGTTGAACTTTTAATGGTTTCCCTGAAAGCACGACCGAAGAACCCGTAAGGCATCTAAAAGAGCGAAGCTGTCATTATGCTGGGGAATTGAATCGGCCCTCGCAATCGCGCTCTTGATTTACTTTCATTTGCCTTCTGATGGGATCACTAGGACAGTAAACCATAGCAACTCAAATCTCAACTTTAACAGACTTCCTAAGCATCCGTCATTTGTCCATTGTCGTACTGGCGTCGATTTAAAGACTGGTTCAAATTGAAGTCTATTTTTTTAAGTGTTTATTTTTGTGCCTGATAAAGACGACAGACACTTTTTTGCATCGTTTTTTAAATTTTCTTATGGAGGCGTTGTCTGTCTGTCCATCAGGTTGTCCCTCTGTCTATCTGTCTGGCCGTCCGTCCGAGAGTCTCGTCAGCACGATATGTCCAGATCGAGAGGTTGAATGTTTATAGGCTTTATATGGGATTATCGTTGTAACCAGAAGACGAACTGATTACGTTTTGGAATTGATCCAAGCATGGTCAAGGAGAAGTCATGGAGAAATGAAATAGTTTTTCTTCTGTAAAGTATATTTTAAGGGTATTTCAGGCATGCAGATTAGCAACAAGAAGGACTAGACTTGTTGGTAGCGGAGGCGTCCTCGTCGACGCCGTTGTCTCAAGCCTTTCTTGTTTCTGTTTGTTTTATTTGTTTTTGTCGGCATTTCTGTCCCCAGCACTTTTCAGAAGTTACTGGTTTAGACACTGTGCAGGTCTTACAGATGGACATGGAGTCTGTTTTGATTTTCAGTGGCAGGACAATACATTTAAAAAAAAAAAAAAAAAAAAAAAAAAGCTTGATTTTAAGCAGGCCGTGTGTGTTTGTGTACTTGTGGTATGTGTTTTGTCTACAGATTAATTTTTAATTCATTCAGTGAATGAACAATGCTAAATGTAAATTGTAAAAGCATAATAATAAGAGAAGAAGAGGAAGAAGAAGAAGAAGAGGAAGAATAATAACAATAATACATTTATTTTATAACAAAAGACATGAATGAAACCTCATACTTTTCCTGTGTTGCAATTCAGGGAGGAATTATTATTATTATTATTATTATTATTATTATTATTATTATTATTATTAATCAGAAGAAGAAGAAAAACTGGGCTTCTGTATAGAACTTTTTTAATGAAGCAAAAATCCCCAGAAAAATAGAACAATATTTAAGGCAAATATTTATGTAGCATATAATAGCCCTTCATCAAAGCTACGTAGAACCAAGTGCAGATCATGACATGTGAATAAATCTGCATCTGCCTGATGAATCAGTCCCACCGCATCAAACTCAGCTGTGATTTAAGCGAAAACAGCGTATCAGTTTCTGCAAGTTCACGCCCACTAGTCCCTTATTTACATGTCATATGCATAGATCACGCCCTATTGTGCCCTCATATACACAGAATTTACATCAAACACACCCTAATTTATGCAATTGCTGCAGTAGTGAATCAATAAAAGGAAAGCGGTCACAGCAGGGCTAGCCGAATCCAAAGGAAAAAGGGAAAAATACATTCCTGTGAAGTTAGGGGAAATTAAAGGTGCTCTTATTGCTATGCTCAAAAATGTCCTCAAAAGTGTGCATGAAATGAACATTGGAAATTAAGCAGTTATAGGTGCTTTTTTTAAATTTATCAACACATTGTAACTCAAGCTCAGGATTGAATCGGAGACCTTGGAGCTGTATAATATTTTACAAATATTTAAAAAATAATAATAATGATCATCTCACAGCGCAAGCTTGATTTTTTTCAGCAGTATTTCAGAGTGCATTATGCTGATTATGATATTGCAATGCCAGTAAGTTTGACAGAGTCCTCTAAAAAAAAAAAACCCTGATCCTGTTTACACACATTTTCCTTCCCCACGCATAAGCCCAGGTCTGTGAAATCCTGTTCTATTCATGTGGACGTGGGAAAAGCAAGGCAGGTGTTGGGGGGAACATCATTCGAAAACCAATTTGCAAAGCACAAAATGGTTCAGTTTCATATCTTTGAACATTAGGTTAGCCGTGTTTTGTTATGTTTTGGATTTGATCACAATTAAAGCGTGAGTTAATGGATTTAATGAGTTCTGGTTTCAAACTGCGTACGCTTTTGCAACCATACACACTTATCTCTATTCCTTTGTCCCTGCTTTGCACTCTTTATTACGCTCTCTCTCTCTCTCTCTCTCTCTCAATGTCTCTGTCTCTCTCTCTCTCTCTCTCAATGTCTCTGTCTCTCTCTCTCTCTCTCTCAATGTCTCTCTCTCTCTCAGTGTCTCTGTCTCTCTCTCTCTCTCAATGTCTCTCTCTCTCAATGTCTCTCTCTCTCTCTCAGTGTCTCTGTCTCTCTCTCTCTCAATGTCTCTCTCTCTCTCTCAGTGTCTCTGTCTCTCTCTCTCTCTGTGTCTCTATCTCTCTCTCTCAATGTCTCTCTCTCTCAATGTCTCTGTCTCTCTCTCTCTCTCAATGTCTCTGTCTGTCTCTCTCTCTCTCTCTGTGTCTCTCTCTCTCTCTCTCTCTGTGTCTCTCTCTCTCTCAATGTCTCTCTCTCTCAATGTCTCTCTCTCTCTCTCTCAGTGTGTCTGTCTCTCTCTCTCTCTCTCAATGTCTCTGTCTCTCTCTCTCTCTCTGTGTGTCTCTCTCTCTCTGTGTGTCTCTGTCTCTCTCTCTCAATGTCTCTCTCTCTCAATGTCTCTCTCTCTCTCTCTCTCTCTCTGTGTGTCTCTGTCTCTCTCTCTCAATGTCTCTCTCTCTCAATGTCTCTCTCTCTCTCTCTCTCTCTGTGTGTCTCTCTCTCTCTGTGTGTCTCTGTCTCTCTCTCTCAATGTCTCTCTCTCTCAATGTCTCTCTCTCTCTCTCTCTCTCAGTGTGTCTCTCTCTCTCTCAATGTCTCTGTCTCTCTCAATGTCTCTGTCTCTCTCTCTCTCAATGTCTCTCTCTCTCAATGTCTCTCTCTCAGTGTCTCTGTCTCTCTCTCAATGTCTCTGTCTCTCTCTCTCTCTCAATGTCTCTGTCTGTGTCTCTCTCTCTCGCTGTCTCTCAATGTCTCTTTCTGTCTCTCTCTCGCTCTTTCTCTCAATGTCTCTGTCTGCCTCTCTCTCGCTCTCTCTCTCGCTCTCTCTCTCTCTCTCTCTCTCTCTCAATGTCTCTGTCTGTGTCTCTCTCTCTCGCTCTCTGGCTCTCTCTCTCTCAATGTCTCTGTCTGTCTCTCTCTCTCTCTCGCTCTCTCTCTCTCAATGTGTCTGTCTCTCTCTCTCTCTCTCGCTCTTTCTGTCAATGTCTCTGTCTGCCTCTCTCTCGCTCTCTCTCTCGCTCTCTCTCTCTCTCTCTCTCTCTCTCTCAATGTCTCTGTCTGTGTCTCTCTCTCTCGCTCTCTGGCTCTCTCTCTCTCAATGTCTCTGTCTGTCTCTCTCTCTCTCTCGCTCTCTCTCTCTCAATGTGTCTGTCTCTCTCTCTCTCTCTCGCTCTTTCTCTCAATGTCTCTGTCTGTCTCTCTCTCTCAATGTCTCTGTCTGTCTCTCTCTCTCTCTCTCGCTCTCTCTCTCTCAATGTCTCTGTCTGTCTCTCTCTCTCTCTCTCGCTCTCTCTCTCTCAATGTCTCTGTCTGTCTGTCTCTCTCTCTCTCGCTCTCTCTCTCTCAATGTCTCTGTCTGTCTGTCTCTCTCTCTCTAGCTGCCATCAGTTGGCATGAGACCTCTTAGTAGGGATCAGAATAGAAGTAGTGGTTTGTTCATAGTGTCATTTTTTGTTTTGTTTTTGCAGGAAATATAAATATGGTACACTAAAATTTATAAAATGGCTTAATCGGGGTTTTCCAATAAGCTGGACTGGTTTTTATTTCATATCAGAGGTAGGTTTGCATGTGTTTGTGTCCTAACTAAGCCTGAGTCAGCAGGATTACACCTAACACAGAGCTACAAATAAGTGCAATCCATCCACCATGCACGAAGTGTGTCTTTTTCCCCAAACAATGGCAGAGATAAGGTAATCCTCTCACCGCTATGGATCCTGCAAAGTCTTCTCAATAGCAGCCTTTGACATTTCCTCTTTTTTTTTTTTTTTTTCCCAGGGTCCAATCAATTCATCGGGAGAATGCAGGATTTCAGATTTTATCCCCAGACTTTGACTAACAGGTCAGTGGATTGACATCCAGGCATCAATCTGGAAAGATTTCCATATAAGAGACTAGCCATGTTGAATAAACTTATTCAGAAGGGTTTTCTGTGCATATTTGATTATTTGTTTGATTATTTGTTCACAGCCACTTAATTAGCTTTTCAGAATTTTACCTTCTTTAGGTATATTGCCATATACATCAGAACGTGTACATGTGGAAATAGGATGAAACCCAAAAAATATATTTTTTTTAATAGCTAGTATTGGTAACGTTTCATGTATCATGTTTGTTTTTTCACGTGTCTGTACGAGCTAGGGAGATTGAGGAGGTATATTCTGCGAAAGTCCCTCCCCTTCATGCCCAGGCGTCATGCCGCTGCCCCTCCAGTCACCCAAGAGTGCACCCTGTAGTGGAAAGGTACTGCATCCCAAACGGTGCTGACGACACCACCAACAACCGCATGCTCCGCCTCCACCCGCACGCCCACCCGCTGAACTACATCAACGATAATGACATCGGCACCACCTGGGTGTCCTCTGTTTTCTCCAGCCCGGAGGAACTAGACCGAGGGGTTTCCATCACCATAGACCTGGAGAGCGGACAGTACCAGGTAGAGCATCAACCATACCAAAATTATGTAATAGTTGGAAATGTGTAACATTCGTGGGGAAATAATTGCTCAGTCAGTGTTTCGTCAGTGTTGACGAAATTTCTTGCTATTAATATTTCATTAGGTCATTTAAACATTTTTAAAACTTCCTCTGTTATCGTCTTACACAGTGTGTAAGCGCTCTTCTCTGTTTTGATGAAGATGTCACATTGACTACGTTTACATGCGCATCGATATTCCGATATTAATCGGAATCGGGCAGTATTCTAATTAGTATTCTAATTAGTGATGTAAACGCCGCAGTCCAATTGCCCGATTCAGATTGAGACGATTTTCCGATTCCTGCCTGTTTTACTCGGAAATTTGTTGCATGTAAAACACCTTTTTCAGAAAATCCACTGAAATGAGATACACGCGCATGCTCGGTCCACAAGGAATTGTGGGTTGGAACGGCAGCATCTTGAATCTCCCGAGAAATAACAGCGGGAAAAGAAAAGCACACGTGTAGATCGGCATACTTGCAACAACCGTGTACTGTATACAGGAATATTCCGATGCCTGTACGCATATAAACATTGTATTCGGAATATGGCTGCAACACAAATATAGACCTTAAACAGAATCTGATGTGCATGTAAATATCGTCACTGTGATAAACAGTGTCTGAATTGCTTAGGCGTATGGCTGTTTCGCTGCGGCATGTAGCCATCTACCAGCGTGATTCAATTGTGAGAAAAGCGCACTTTAAAAGCTGCCACGGTTTTAGACACCTTTGGGCAGCATGATCTTTGCAGATACACAGCTAAGGCAAGGTTAGAAAGTGACCTACTGTGAGCTGTTGGATTTTCTGTATTCACTTTTTGAAATCCTGCACACTCTCTGAAAATGTAATTGCTGTTATTACTCTTGTTACATTTATAACCTGATTTAAATCATTTCCACTTTGTTTTGGGGGAATAACTGAAATCTGGGCTGACTTTTTAGATATAGGATAGAGATTTTGAGACGGACCGTACTGATTTCTAGCACATTTCTAGCGCAGATATTTAATTTCTCTGTCCTAATTACCAGAAAGTTTCAAAGTTCAACTGCCAGACTGCATTATTAAGCAAAGCCCCTATCCCTGAAGCCTTCCAGTCTCTAGCCTGTTAGCCTATGCTCTGACCCTGCTTTCTTTTAACTTGAACAAACAATCATTTCTCTTGGCTACTGCTAATGTTTTTTTTTTTGTTTTGTTTTTTTAAACATGTGTCTTGCAGGAAAAAATACAAATGTTTAGCTAGATGATTTTATATGGCTTGATTTTGACAGCAGTGGTGGACATTTTCTCGTAAACCCCATCCTTCCCTAGCTGAGAGCAGCACTCCTAGAAGAGTTGCTCAAATCTTATAGCTGGATACTTCAAGGCTTGTGTGTTTGTCTCGGCTCCCTGAATGGTTTTTACTTTGCAAATCCGGAGGCTTGGGACCCTTTCGGCTGTTCAAACAAACAACCAGATGCTAAGTTCTTTAAGTGTGTGTGTGTGTGTGTGTGTGTGTGTGTGTGTGTGTGTGTGTATGTCCAAGTTCCCTAGTCATCCATGTGGCTAAGCCGTGAAGAAAAAGAGGTCCAGCAGAAAAGCACTAGTGGATTTTAGAGTAGCTCTATGGCACAGCCTCTCAGCAGATAAAACACACCGGCGCAGCTTTTTGAAGTGTCCACTTAGTCAAAGCTGGCACCAGCTCTTCCACACAAAAAAAAAAGGCTCTCAGAAAAAGCTATAGAGAGAGACAGAGACAGGGAGAAGGACGGGAAAGGGGGGGGGGGGGAGGGGGGGGGGGTTAAAGTGGGCAACGATCGGCTTCAAGCTGTTCTTCACAGCAGCAGCACCCGTGAAGTCGGCCGAGCGTGGACTGTGGTGGTGCTGATAATAGATAATCCATTGCTGTTTAGTATTTCATGCATATTCCTCCTTGTCTTGGAATTTAACACGCTCTCTTTCTGCAGGTTTTCTATGTGATTCTCCAGTTTCGGAGTTTGCAGCCTGAAGCGGTGCGTATTCAAAGGAAGACCAGCAGCACCTCCGTATGGAGAGACTGGCAGTACCTAGCCAAGAACTGCAGCCTGTTTGGGATGGAGGATAACGGACCTCTGGTGAACCCGGACTCTGTCAACTGCCTCCAGTTCCCCAGGTACCACTCTCACCATTCCCAGAAGCTCAATACAGTGCTGTAAAGTGTTTTAGAATGGACAGATGCTTTAGAAAGCACCTGTACTAGTTAAGCTGCATCAATCACAAGGTTAAATCGACAATGTGGCCAAACATATGCGGACACCTGACGGTCAGATTCCCTTCATTGTGGTCCATAAAGAAGAACTTTTACTTCATTATTTTTGGGATGGATTGGAATGGCGACTGCGCACCGAGGCCTCTTCACCCGACACCAGAGCCCAACCTCACTAATGCGCTTGTCGCTGAATGGACACAAATCCCCACAGCTACATTCCAAAATTTAGTGGAAAGTCTTCCCAGAAGAATGGAGTCTGTTACAGCAGCAAAGGGAGCCCAACTCCATATCAGTTCAGCTCATGGTTTTGGAATGGCATGTTGAAAAGCACATATAGCGGTGTGATAGTCAGGTGTCCACATACATTTGGCCATATAGTGTATGCGCTGTCGATTGTGGGCCAGTGCAGCCTAGTAGCTTTGGTACAGTAGGATACGATCTGTTAGAGCGTCTGGACAAATCTGGTGGTGTTGGCTTCATTCCAGCTGTGACACTCTCAAGCTTGTTAAATCAAGTGATGCTGAGGTATTGTGTACACACTCAAACACACAGACAGTGAATTAAAATCAGTGTCTCCTGGGCTGTGTCACAAATGCTTTTTCCAACATCATTTTTGTTTTTATTTATATTACATTTAAAGGATGGCACATGGTGCAGGAGGTAGTGTTGCCACCTTACAGCTCCAGGGTCTTGGCTTCGATCTGGTAGGCGGATTGGCTACTCTAAATTGTCCCGTGTGTGTGTGTGTGTGTGTGTGTGTGTGTGTGTGTGTGTGTGTGTGTGTGTGTGGCATGTGTGATGCCCTGGGTGCATTCCTGCATGCCGTATTCCTTGATCACTTACTGAAGGTGGATGGATGGATAGATGGATGGATGAATGGATGGATGGATAGATGGATAGATGGATGGATGGATGTAAGGATGGATGGATGGATGGATGTAAGGATGAATGGATGGGTGGAAGGATGGATGGATGGATGGATGTAAGGATGAATGGATGGATGTAAGGATGGATTGATGGACGGATGTAGGGATGGATTGATGGACGGATGTAGGGATGGATTGATGGATGGATGGATCTAAGGATGAATGGATGGATGTAAGGATGGATGGATGTAAGGATGGATGTAAGGATGGATTCATGGATGGATGGATGGATGTAAGGATTGATTGAAGGATGGATGGATGGGTGGATGGATGTAAGGATGTAAGGATGGATGGATGTAAGGATGGATTCATGGATGGATGGATGGATGGATTGATGGATGGGTGGATGGATGGATTGATAGATGGATGTAAGGATGGATGGATGTGAGGATGGATGGATGTAAGGATGGATTCATGGATTGATGGATGTAAGGATGGATGGATGGATGTAAGGATGGATGGATGGATGGATGTAAGGATGAATGGATGGATTGATGGATAGATGGATGGATTGATGGATGGATGGATGGATGTAAGGATGAATGGATGGATTGATGGATGAATGGATGGATGGATGGATAGATGGATGGATTGATGGATGGATGGATGGCTCGAAGGATGGAAGGATGAATGGTACCTTTAAAATCTAAGGGGAATGCAACAGTTTCTTTTGGTAGTCCTGTCAAGGAAGAATAAGCAGAGAGAAACACAGAGAAAAGCGAAATGTTTATTTGGCATAGATATTTTTGTATTGTGTTAAAATTTTGCTGCCCTCTGGCAGTGAAGCAAAATAAAAAAAGATCATCTGAAGAGAAGAGATCATGTGGGGGATAAGGAGGAGAAAATCAGGCAGAGAGAGATGATGGTTGGAGAGCCAGTCCGGTCCTGTCCTGGTTAAGTCTATAAGCATTAGGAGTCAGGCACAAAAAGCAGCGGAGCAGTTGTGTTAGGAGTAATGCTGAATAATGCAGGTGGGGAGTCATGTCCTGTCTGATGACTTGAGATAGTCCTCAGTGAAGAACCAAAAGTCCAGGGAGTGGAGATAGATCTGATCCAACTCCTCTTATAACGCTAACTCCTAACCCTAACCCACACTGTACACTGTACAACACGAGACAACACACTTAACACACTCATCCAGCCTGAAACACACCGAGTTGTCTCCACCCACTTTGCTTGACTTTACCAAGGTAAGAGGAGCTAGATCAGATCAGACTCCACCCTATGGCCTTTTTTCTTCTGCAGCGAGGGGTGCTTGGATGACTCAGATAGCTTACACACAGACATTAAAAATGTTATTGATAAATATAATGCTTCTTCATTCGGAACTTCATTTGGAAAAAGGTTTTTTTGTTAGAAGGAAAGTCATCTTTAATGCACAATCTGACACAAGTGCATGCATTTCAGTGATTTCCATTGAAAGGTAGAGAATGAGAGAGAGAGAAAAGCATGAAAACTTACGTGTTAGACTTTGGGTACACATTCATCCACGCAGACAGGTGACGAATTAAAGGAAAAAGCACAAGCCACCAGGACAGCTTCACTGCAGCTTGGCACGGCTTCTACAAGTCTCTGGAGCTGGAGGGATGAAAGCGGTTCTTCTGAAAGATATTCCCTCAATAGGTGTTTTAGTTATGGTCGTGGAGAACGCTGTGGAACACATCACTCCACAACTCCATGGTGTTCAGCTGGCTTCAGATCTGGTTATTGTGAAGGCCATAGCATATGATTTATAGTAATATATAAAAAGTCTACACAAAGAATAAACTTACAATTACCAAATTGCATAAGTATGCAAACACCTTAACCTCTTAAAATTGCCATAGGACTCTGAGCAGCCTGTTTTGTCAATTTTGGAGGGACATCCTGTTCTTGGTAATGTCACTGTGGTGCCCCATTTTCTCCACTTGATGATGGTGGCCTTCACGGTGTTCCACGGTACACCTAATGTTTTGGAAATTCTTTTGTACCCCCTCTCCTGATCGATATATTTCGACAATGTGATCTCATACATGCTTTGTGAGCTCTTTGTGGAACTCTTTGTGGAACTTCTGCAGTCAGATGAAACCAAGGTGATGTCAAGAAAACCCTACAGAAACAGCTGATCTTTATTTGGAAGTTAATCAGAATCACTTCCTCGATTGCAGGTGTATGATAATTACCTTTGAACATGAGTTTGATCCTGATCGTTATTCTGAGCACAGTCACATGCTCCATTATAAAAGGGTGTGTACACTTAAGCAACCAGATTATTGCACGTTTCTCTCCGTCGTCTCGCTCTGAAATTCTTTCCCTGCCCCAAATGGAACCAGTATTAAAGACCAGTACTATATTCATCTATAATAATCAACAACATCTAACCAGTCAGAATTGGATATTCCGCATTGCCGTGGTTTGTTGTTTATATGATATGGTAAATATGGGTGTTTTGACGTTTTCATCACTCTGTGTCTTTTCTCCTCAGCGATATCCCGTACACTAACGGCAACATCACATTCAGCATGCTAACCCCAGAGCCGAACCTGCGACCAGGCTACAACAACTTCTACAACAGCTCCACCTTGCAGGAGTTCGTGAGAGCCACGCACGTGCGCATCCACCTGCAGGGCCAGTACCACACCCGCGCGCCTCGCGTGCCCTTTCGCCACCGCTACTACGCCGTGGACGAGATCACCATCAGCGGCAGGTCAGAATCAGCTCTTCCCTTCCCGTAGTGTTCATCAGACTTAATTACACCGCCAGCCCGTCCTAATTTCACCCCTTTCAACACATTATTACTAATTTGCTACTTATATTCGACACAGTTATGGAGAAAATGCATTAATTAGAGATTGTTACGCGTGCGAAATGCAGTGGGGGGGGGGGGGTATGGCAGTAAGGTTACAGTGTGAGAGGGGTCAGAGACAGACGTTTGAGGAACACACACAGGCAGCCACACACAGCCGAAACATCAGCGAGAGACGAATATATATATCTCCAGCCGCAGATCTTTCGCTGTCTTCCCGTCTTTTTCATTTGCATTCGCAAAAGCATTTTGACAACTCGCAGAATTAACAACATACTGTGAGTAAGGTGTACACAGCCTCCAGGTGTTGATAATAAATGTGTAATTGTCACATTTAAAATGTGTAGTTGAGCAGTGAGTCACTTCACTCGTTTGAAGTGCTGTTAGAGAAGAGAAGAGATTGGCCTGTTGTGGGATATTCCGTTCCTTTTTTGTCAATCCACCTGCAGAAACATGGTATTTCTGCACTGCCTATGGTAATTATCTCATTATGCAGGCAATGTGTGTGTGTGTGTGTGTGTGTGTGTGTGTAGACGCAGCTTTAATTAAGAGGTAGTTAAATCGGCACTGGAGAAATTGAGATTTAGAGACGGTGAAACCTCATCGTCCTTTGACATTCAGAGGTACGTCTCTTTCTCTCTCTTTCTTTTTTTTTTACCGCTTTATACTCTCTTTTTTCCGCTTTGCTCTCCGTCTTGTCTGAGGTGTCACGACAGCTTACGCAGACCAAGCAAAGGCATAGAGAGAGAGAGGGAGAGAGTGAGAGAGTAAACAGTGGTGGATTCCCCTTTGAGGGGTTGTGGTGGGGGTCTAAAATGTGTGTAAATTTTGCCTTTGTGCTGTTCTGACAGGGTGTCAAGCTGCATCTGCGAACATTAGCGTCAGCTTTGTACTCACACAGTAATAACCTCCAGCCATAATGACAGCCCTCTCTCTGCCTCTCGCCTGTCTGCGCTCTCGGCTTTTGTTTGTCTGTTGTGTTTACCGGTCTGATGGAGGTGAAGGGTTCTCCTTTTGAATGCGGCCTGCCGGAGACGATGAATAACGGCCCGTTGAGGATGAATAATTAAAGGCATGACCTGAAGGTGCCTGCTCTGTCTGATGGAGACCTGTCAGCTCCTGTGTTGAACATTACAGCACGCCAATGGTATTTCCACTGGCATTTATAAATGTTGAATGGGAAGTCCTATTACTCATGCACATAGAGATATAATGGAGAAGGAAGAAGAGGGAAAGCCGGGGATGTAAAAATGATGAGCGTGTGAGGAAGGCAGGAGCAGGTGCGTGAGAGAGGGAGAGTGATGGGACACATCTCTCTGGGTAAAGAGAAAGGCTGAGTCGGGTTAATGCCGAGATGGACTTAAATGTGAGCGCTGCTTGTCGTCTAGTGTTTGTTTACATTGTTTTTGTTTTGGTTCATGTCTTGTCTCGTCATTGGTTGTCTCCCTAATGTGTCCTTGGTTAGTTTGTGTATTTATAGCCCTCGTGTTTCCTTGTTCGTCGCGAAGTATACGCTCTGGGTGTCATTGTGCCAGTCATTACCAGTCCTTGATTTATTGTTCGCGTCCCTGGTTCGATCTAGTTCCTGTTATTCACGTTGTTGCTCTTGCCTGCACTTGTCTACGTTGTTTGCACATTTTTTGACCACGTTTTTGGATTACGTCTTTGTCCTGTTCGCCACGATTAATGAAACGATTGATTCTTGCGTCCTCGACTGTTTCTTAACAGTGAAGTTATACGTGGGTAGAAAGGAAAGCTCACACTGTGACTCCCACCCTTCACACACGTACAGGTTTCCGTAACAACTACTGTATGTTGGATGTTGCGTAACACTTAAAAACATGACAAATCTGTCAAATGACTTTTTTTTTTTCAAACGCTATAAGTTTAATGCAATTATTATACTGAAAATTCAATTCAGTTTTAGTTGTATGATGCTTTTTTTTTTTAAATGGATACGGTCACAAATCAGGATGTAGATTTATGTCTAGAAAATGCTACTACAATCCTGAAAGCAGAGAGCTATAGCCTGCATTGGAAAGACGCACACCTGATGGTTTGACGTGGGCATGCATTATTACCGATACTGGCATCGGGTATCAGTCCAATACCGTGCTCATTTACTGGTCCTTGTAAAAGATGACTCAATCCGGACAACGGATTCCCGGCCAAACTTACAAATGTATGGATTTCACTGTGTTAGAAAACAGCTTGACAGCTAGATTTTACCCTTGCTTTCTTATTCTTATTCTGTTTTATTGAGTTTTCATTTCAACATAAAAAAAAACAACAGTACAGAACCAAGAGAAACCAAACACCCCAACCATCCCACCTATGGTAGCCTCCAAGGATATGGACATAAACAAAAAAACATACAGAAGTTTATAAAGAAGAGAGAAATGTCGACACGCTATCGAAAGCAGCATGCCATATGTCACACCCCTTCTTCATCTCCCTGCGCTGGCTTCCTGTAGCCGCCTGTATCAAATTCAAGGCCGTACAAGACCTTGTCTGGAACAGCACCTATAAAACGTATAAGTATTGTCTTCTCTGACGGCAAGGAATTCCGATACAGTGAAAACAAAGACGTATTTTACTTACAGCTGTACGGATGTGGCATAATAATGTCCACATGACAATACTAGCACAGGAAACAGACACTGCTGCACCATTGGTGCTTGGGCCCGCCAATCACTGCTTGCTGCTATATTAATACTTTCCAAACACTGCCAACATAATCAGTCCACAAAAAAAAACAAGCGTGTCAGCGCATTCCTAATTTAAAGTCTTAACTAGCTTGCTTTTTCTCAACATAGGTGTGAATGCCATGGCCATGCGGCCAGCTGCGACACCAGTGTGAAGCCATACCGCTGCGTCTGCCTTCCTGAGAGTCACACACATGGAGATAACGTGAGTCCTTTTTTTTTTTTTTTTTAATTAACCACATCCCCTTAATAACATGCAAGAGTTCCCTGTAATGAACAGCACCTTCCAAAACGGGCTTTAATGGATTGATCAGGGAAGGAGAGGGGAGAGAGTGAGCACCGCATGCATATCCCATTTCCTGAAAGAGAGAACGGGGGAGACTGGGGAGAATGAGAGAGGTAGGGAGAGGATGGAAGGCGAGGAGGAAGTGGTTTTGTGGGCAGCAGAGCTCTAATCGCGCTGTCCCATCAGCCCCCGGGTGTCTTACTGATGAGTCCAGCCGAGGTAATTATATCTCTAGGAAAGCTCTGATGACACACGTTGCCACTGCTCACACTTTCACTAGTGCACCGTTTTACACACACACACACACATGACCAGGTTATAGAGGTCTAATAACATCAGCCAAATATTCATATTGCTCTTTGACAAAAATATTAATTGAGTTACTGTTTGCATAGCTCACAATTCTGAAAACGAGATATTTGTGAAGAAATGATGTTAGAGGTTCTTACTTTTCAGACATGACTGAGTTTTAGCATTACTGACTCGAGCAGAAAGATTCTGTTCTAAAGAGCTAAAGAAAAAAAATTGGGATTCATCAACTGTGTGAATGCACATTATTGTAAGTCACGATAATTTCCGTTATCGGCGTTATGACCTCCATCGTTTTTGCTGACCTCGATATCGCCCGTCGTGTTTACATGCATGTTTGTTTACATAAGAATGAACGTCACCAACATTTAAGCCGTCCGTTCTGCTTCTTTCCTCTTTCTCATCCGCTCTAGGGCCGTCGGTGTTAAAATTCAAATAATCTCTCAAATAAACTTCAAATATCCGTCGAATTTACGGTAAAAAAAATGCACATTCGAATGCGACAACTGTGTGCATTCGAATTTAAGATGCGTAGCAAGCACGAGCGCTGATTTGAATTCAAACGTACTGTTGAAAAAAATGATCTAAACAACGAACAATGTTATGAAAGAAATCTAGAAAGAATGTGTTTCTAAGAGTGTTTCAAATAATCCAGTCGTAGTCAGTAATGTCAGGGATTGAGCCGCTTAAGCTGCGTGAGCTGAAGCTGAACAGTGAATGAACAGCGGTAAACTCGAACACTTCACTAGCAGGTTAATTAACTCACCCGAACGCATCCTATACACATATGCGATTAATCAGACATATACACAAAACGACCCGAATGCACAAGTGAACTTGGATTTAAGTAAGGCGCCAGGTAGAACCGTGTCACGGTGTGAATATACTGTTTCAGTAACAACGCACTAAAACGCGGACAGTGACTACGTTTACATGGACAGCAGTAATCTAATTATTGACCTTATTCTGATTAAGACATTATTGTGATTAAGGTGTTTACATGAGTCTCTTTTAGAATACTCCTTTCACGTTCAGGTTTTACATGTTATAGAAAATAGTTCGATTAATGTCACACGTCATCACGTCCCCACGCCGCGCCATCCGACGTCCCTCTAGAATTTCACATAATAACATACAGTTGGTCTTCGTTATGGTACCGTATACAGTTTTGGGTGTTTCTATTTGAATTTTTTTACGAACGCTTCAAGTGCAGTTAATTATTTGTCATGCTGTACGTGCAAATAGACGACTGCTTGAAACCGTAGGCTGCGTCCCAAATGGCGTGCTTACCTACTATATATTAGCCGAGATACATGTATTTCTCCTACTATATGGCAGATATGTACACGGTTTGGGACGCAGCCGTGCTCTCTTGTTTGCTGTAAAACAGTTGAGCGCTGCCGTGTGTGATCGTGTCCTGTCACCGCAAAATGCCGTGAAAACTCCCACACTACGTTAATAGTGTGATTAAGGTGTGTACATGTCTGTAATACACCTCGATAACGCGACTAAAACAGGAAATACTCCACATGTCTTAATTCCATTTGTGTTTACTTCGAGTATGACCTTAATCGGATTAAGGTAATTAAAAATTGCTGTTTACATGGTAGTTTCTTAATCAGAGTATCGTCTTAATCGGGTTAATAGTGGATTATTGTTGTCCATGTAAACGTACTGAATTAGTAAGTAATTAAAGCCTAAAGAATTCACAATATTGTATTGCAGTCCATTTTATTTATTGTTTTGGTTGTATGGTTTTATTTTATTTATGTTTAATTTATTTAGGATGTTTCATTTATTTTTTCACCTTCCAAATCCAATGTCTGAATATTCGTAAGAATTGAAACTCGTTGCTCTTTGAAAGGTTGTACTTGCATTATTATTCTGTTATATTATCATTATATCAGTGGCATAAAAAGGTCTTAAAATGACAGCGATATCGTTTATCGCAATTATTTCTGGGAGACACATATGTAGTCCAACAAATGTAGTTCTCGTGACAGGCTGAAGTGTAAGCGTTACACCCACGATTAACCAACATGCTAAAGAAACTTGTTCTGGAGCTGAAATGTTGATTAGGATCAGTAACATTAAGTTAATTAAGCTGTGCTGTGTATTATTTTTATATGTTTTTGTCATTTTGTTATGTGACAAGTTTAATTTTGATCACCAGCAAAAGCATGTTACTAGTTAGCTGTATGTTTAAAAGGAAAACCTTGGGATTTCTAAAACTGAACTCGTTTTGCTTTAACCGCACCAAGAATGCGCTTAAGATATTGGTGTTAGGGAAACCCGAAAGTCTTGCTTCACAGATATCTGTTGCGCATTGGAATTGGGAATTGGATAGGTTGGGCCATGTGTAAAAATATGACATCCAACATTCCCAATTTCTCTCTAAAATGTGCCTGAAGCCAAAAACATTAAAATGTTGAAAACACTTGGACTTGCACAGGTATTTCATTCTTGCGCCTCCTTCCCCTCGCCCACTCGGGTCTCGTCTCGAGTGTGACTTATAACTGATGGTCGAAATGCATTAGTTATGGTTTTGGGAGTGTGTGTCTGCTCAGAGTGTACAAATAAGAAATCCGTCCTGTCCCTAAAACACGGTCTCTGCAGACGCCTCAATGTGAGCGAACACAGTGAGAGACGTCGCATTCTGTAACTCACTGTATGTCTGCAGTATTTGAACATAAACACAAACGTTTTGTATTTAAGGGTAAGCACAATTGAAATGCTGTCTTAAGCCAACACATTTCCCTTTGCACATTTTTCACAAATCTAAAGGATTTTTATTTTAAAAAATTGTAATAAATCCGATATTTTGCATTGAAAGGTCCAAACACACAATTTACACAAATATCTCTGTGTACAAAATATTGAAAAAATGAGGGACCAGGTGAGGCAGATTTAATAATATCATTGGTTTTATTAATAGTTTTATATTATGAATTTTATGTTATTAAACATAAAACATTCAGAATCTAGATGCACATTTCATCGCCTAATACAGGTTTCTAATACAGGTTTCTTTCATATTTTTTTATTTCTACTGGGCAAAGCATGCACTAATATGGGGTATACAGTGCTCTTATGTTATACAGTATGTCATGACTGTTTACAGTGCACTCCAGGAATATTGGCATCCTTTGTGATTTGAGTAAAATTGATAATGTATAAAACATGCATTATAGCCAATCATTCAAACTGCACCAAGTGCTAATAGAACTACAATATCATGCGTAGTCAGATTAACCCGAAACTTTGGGGGTGGATCTCTGATGCATTAGGGTTGTTTTGTGACTGGTAGATCAGCAACCTTAAGTACCAGGATATTTGACACCACAACCTGGTTGCCTCTGCCAGGAGGTTCATACTTGACCATAGATAGTGTTTTAAAAAAAACCACTCGACTCATTTGGTTGAAAACTCTAAGACAATATTGACACTCTTATATGATATGATATAGCTTAATGTTAATCTGTAGCAGTATAAAACTATAAGCAAATTAATGTTTGAATTTCAATTTATTTTTTTTTTTTATGGAATTCATCAGCTCTAATCCAGGGATGTCAAAGCTTTGGAAGCACAAATCATCTACTTTATTAGCATAAGGACATGTGAGCAAGTGTGACTACAGTCCAAACTAATTGGACTTTCAGTCAGTTATATTTTGAGTGTGTGCAGAGTTTGCATGTTCTCCCTGTGCTTTGGGGGTTTTCTCCGGGTACTCCGGTTTCCTCCCCAAGTCCAAAGACGTGCATTGTAGGCTGATTGGCATGTCCAAAAGTGTCCATAGTGTATGTATGGGTGTCTGAATGTGTGTGTGATTGTGCCCTGTTATGAATTGGTACCCCGTCCAGGGTGTCCTCTGCCTTGTGCCCCATGTCTCCTGGGACAGGCTCCAGGTTCCTCGCGACCCTGTAAGGATAAGCGGTACAGAAAATGATCAGATGGATGGACGTTTAAAAATCTGATTTAAGATGTAAACTATGAGAACAAGCCTGAGTGTGAGCGTTTATCTCTCCATACATTTCACATTTCTGAGAATTTTTGTTTTTACAATATTAATATTCCAACTTAATTTTCGACTATTTGAATACACCTCTATTGAGAGACAGCATGTTTGCTATGTGGACATGCCGACACACAGGCAGTGAGTCCCGTATTAAACTTTTAAACCTGATGTTTGGTGATTTGAATTATTCAGGAGCGCCCATGCATAATTCACGGCGGGCCGCTGCTTTCTCTCCACGCCGTTGTTGCGTTTACAGGAACAAACCGGGGACGCATGTAACACAGCTACTGGAAAGAGGGTTTGTGTGTGTGAGAGTTAGTGATAAACATCAGACCCGAAATACCCACAGACCTGAACAGCTGGCTCTGAGATGGGATTGGGGTGTACCCTGAAGCAATCTGCCGTGTGTGTGTGTGTGTGTGTGTGTGTGTGTGTGCGTGTGCAAACACACTGTATTTAAATAGGCCATACTGCAGAGCAGCAGTGAGAGTGACAGTGGTGTCGGTGTCTTATTTCTGTGTGACACTGATTGGCCGAGGCCATCTTATCTTTCAGGAATAAAGAACTTTGATAGTATTATGTCAGCTAGGAGATATTGTTTTTTTTAGTTCTTTCACATTTTTAAAACTTTCTATAGGAAGTTAAGGTTAACACGTTATTATGGAATCATGCAAAGTTACAGCATATGTTGTTAGAACTACAAATGACTTTTTATTAGAGCCCGTTTTGCAAGCCATGCTTATTATGTGCTTGTTAAACGTTCTATAAAGGGTTTGCATTGACGTGATTTTCCACGCCCCCCTCGGCCGGACTGAGTGGCAAGACATCCATCAAAATGGCTGGTTTTAATAGGGGAAGCTGCGAGAATGCTAGTATAACTAACAATTATCAGCGTACATTAAAGGCAGCTGGACTCGACAGTGACCCTTACAACTTGCCCAAGAATCTGCGGTCCATTGGCATGTGGCCAGAAATCGATTTTCCTGACATTTATATGTACCTGATTTTAAGCAAAGTCTGAAGGCATACAAAAGCCCTGACGCTTGGTCCTACTTCAAGGCGGGATTTGTTGGAGAAATTAAAGTTATAAGAACACCAATAAACATTCTGGTTGTATGTGGACATGCATGTACAAATATTTTTATTTTATTCTATAATTTTATCTGGTAACCCGTAAGCTAGCTAGTCCTAGTTTGTTTGTAGCTAACACTGCTTCCATTTACTAACATTATATATTAGTGAAGATAAAACAGTCAGAGAATGAATGAGATCCCGTTATTCATCAATGGAAATAGGCAGCGTTTAAAAAGAAATATGTAGCAAATTATTCATCATTGTACAACATGAATATCCCGTGTCAAAAGAACTTACACTTACACTGCTCGACTTAGTAAAAAGAAAAGAGTGAATGGTTTTTTGGCATGCTGCAAAAAGATAGCTCCGAATTCTTGTTGCACAATCAATCGCACAACAGCTTTTTCCCATTTGAGATGTGTTTTTTCTGTGTTTTTGCAGAATTCACGCTGTAACACTAATGCCGCTCAGTCTTTTGCCACTCAGTGGGCGTGACGTCATGTGCATACCCTCTATTCCAACAGTATGGCATTAATATGGAGTTGGTCCCCCTTTGCTGCCGTCACTCTTCTGGGAAGCCATTTGTTCTCATTCAGACACAGGAGCATTAGTGAGGTCAGGCACTGACGTCTGGCAAAACACCTGGCATGAAGTCTGTGTTCCCGTTCATCATAAAGGTGTTCAGTGGGGTTGAGGTCAAAACTCTGGACAGGCCATTTGAGTTCACACCAACCTTGGTAAACCATGTCTTTATGGAGCTTGCTTTGTGCACAGGGTTACTGTCATGCTACAACATGTTTGGTTCCCTTAGTTCCAGTGAATGGAAATTGTAAGTCTACAGCATACAAAGACACCCAAACAATTGTGTGCTTCCAAATTTGGAAGGAAGGCCCACATACCTGTATGTTCAGGCATCCACGTACTTTTGGCCAAATAGTGTATCTGATTTCCTTGAGAACCTTTTGAAGTGGGTTACATGTGAGATATACTATATTGAAGTCTGATCTACAGTAGTGCTTGAAAGTTTGTGAACCCTTTAGAATTTTCTGTATTTCAGCATAAGTGACCAAAAAGTCCTAAAAGTAGACAACGAAAAACCAATTAAACAAACGAGACAAAAATATTATCATTTATTTATTGAGGAAAATGATCCAATATTGGTCGACCAGTCCTGGGAAGGGTAACGGTGGCGTTAAATTTCCTCCTTTTATACACAATCTATCTGACTGTGCATTGGTGGAGTCCAAACTCTTTAGAGATGGTTCTGTAACCTTTTCCAGCCTGATGAGCATCAACAGCTCTTTTTCTGAGGTCCTCAGAAATCTCCTTTGTTCGTGCCATGATACACTTCCACAAACGTGGAACGTTTTGATTATCAGACTTTGATTGAAAACACCTGACTCTAATGTCACCTTCAAATTATCTGCTAATCCTGGAGGTTCACGTACTTTTGCCACTCACAGATGTATAATATTGTATAATATTTTTGTCTCATCTGTTTAATTGGGTTCTCTTTGTCTATTTTTTTGGACTTGAAAATCTGATGATATTTTAGGTCATATTTATGCAGCTACAGTGAAAATTCTACAACCAACTTTCAAGCACCAGTGTGCAAAATAGGACATTCCTACACATGCTTAGTACATCTGCTAGCAAATGTAAATGGGAAGGCCTGTCTGTCTATATGATATTCAGCTCTAGATCAAGTGGGCATGAATAATGAATATTTAATTTCTCTATTCCGTTGAATGCTGAACTAGGAGTAATGAATTCCAATCTAATCCTCACAATTTCTTTGGTGACATTAAAGCAGCCGAAGTCACCTGACACATGCCAGAACAATCAGTGATCTCTCTTAATGGCCAAATTTATCCAGAGTCATGCACATGCTTTCATAGAGCTAAAGTCCAGCTGTGTACCTCTTCAGCATGCTTTCACACATAGACAAAGGATCTGATTCACTTTATCCTTCTGAACTTTAGATAAATGTTATGAGAGGAACATAAAGAAGTATAAAATGTCAGTGTGTTGGTATGCAGACACCGGCATTGCTCTACACACACCGTGGCCTTATCCAAAACATTGATACGTAGTGGTGATGGCACTCTACTGGCTAAAGCAGAGCATTTGGAGGCAGGCATAAGGTTGAGCGCAGGAGCGTGAAATTAGCCATGGTATTCATGCAGGCCTTTCACACAGAATCAGAACACACTCCAGTTCAATCCAAGCATCCTCACTTGCACTTCATTCATATCTAATGGAAAACACGGGTTCATTCTGTTACGGAGATTTACTTTACGTTCCGACGCTAACAATAATACTAATGCTGAATCAGAAACTTTCCATTTACTGCTCACCATTAGCACTGATTGAAGAATTCAATACTATGAAGCTTTATGGATGACCCTTGAATTATATTTTATGAATTATCAAGCCATGATAATCATTTCATTTAGGCTTCAGTTAGGATATAATACACGAAAAGGACTCCCTCCTTTATTTCACTATTCTACTTTCATTGATCTTTTTATCTATCCCACTCTTTACAGCAAAATAAGTTGTTGATGATGTGTAATAAATGAGAAAATGAACTACATATCTGAGACAATATCTGTTTGGTTGCCATTGGTATTGCTAAGAAAAGTGATTTATATACAGGTTTTTGAAGTTAGGCTCGATTTTGTGTTGCGATTTCAAAGTATTAATTTAGCAGCAAGCGGTGACTGGTGGGCCCAAGCACCAAGGGTGCAGCAGTGTCTGTTTCATGAGCCAGTATTGGCAGGTGGACATTTTATGACACACCACTGAACGCACACACTGTCAAACCGGATAAGTTCATTTAACTCAAAAAATTTGAGGAAACTAATAAATCAATAAATAATTGATGATAAATTGATGATAAATCAATTTCTTTAAGCCAAATACACTTAAATATAACAAAAATTAATTTTAAATTACAAAGTTTGAGGTAAATTTTTGTTATATTTAAGTGTATTTGGCTTAAAGAAATTGATTTATCACCTTAAAAAAATTTTAGGTCATTAGTGTCCTCAAATTTTTTGAGTTAAATGAACGATCCGGTTTTACAGTGCATGTGATCTTTGCATCACATTGCATGATGTATAGTGGAATTTCATTTCATTTTTGTCCGGCATAAGACCTTAATTGATTGCCTCACCATGGCAACACCATTTACGGTATCAAAAATTCCTTTACAGTTTAGCATCGTGGACATCTTGACATCCGATGAACAAATTTGGTTTTAATCTGATGAATACCGTAGAAGGAGTATTTAAAAGTATGTTACAAAAAAGAAAAGAAAGGAAATCAAAAATCATGCAGGGTGGAGTTAATGGACATGTTTGTGAAATTTGTTTGTCTTAAGATGAGCCATATTTCTACCAAATTGAATGCATATTGGTGAAACTGGAGGCCCAACGTTATTTTAAAAAATGTCGATGGGAGTGTTATTGAGCCCACATCCAAGCTTTTGGTGGAACCTGATGACCACCATTTCTAATATTTGTGTGAAGTTTCAAACCTTTGGGGCTTTGATCCTAAATATGCCCAATTTAACAGCATGTCAACAGTTGATATTTGCAACTTTCTTGAGCATCGGATTAAACTGAATCATAAAGTTGTTTGTTCAGCAGGGCAATGCTACTTCGATCTGCTTGTAATTCAGTGAAGAACAGTTTATTTTGCTCACTGATTGAACCAGTGAGCTTAGAGTGAAAATGTGGTTAGAATTTAAAATTTTAATATCCTGATTGTCACACATGCGTGACAGAAAAGTACAGAAAAGCCTAAAGTAGTACACATAGTTCACTCATTCACACGTAGGGGCGATTCAGAATCACCGACCAACCTACTGGCAGGTTTTTGGGAGTTAGGAGGACACCAGAACCTAGAACAAACCCAAGCAGAACCGAAACCCATGCATAGACAATGTATCACCATGCCACCCCATATACAGTGCCCTCCACTAATATTGGCACCCTTGGTAAATATGAACAAAGAAGGCTGTGAAAAATTGTCTTTATTGTTTAACCTTTTGATCTTTTGTTAAAAAAAAAAATTCACACAATACTCTGCTTTCATGAATATCAATTTCAATTGCAAACACAACACGGGTTTATCCAAAAAAATATATCTTTGTTAAATATATGTGTGCCACAATTATTGGCACCTCTATGAATTCATATGAGAAAAATATATTTGAAGTATATTCCCATTGATATTTTACATTTTTTAGTACACCTGGGTGACTAGGAGCAGGAAACTGTTCAACCATGACTTCCTGTTTCACAGGGATATAAATAGGAGGTAACACATAGGCCAATTTCCCTTAATCAATCATAAGAATGGGTAAGACCAAGGAATATAGCTGTGATGTGCGGCAAAAGGTTGTTGAGTTTCACAAAATGGGAAGTGGCTGTAAGAAAGTAGCACGAGCATTGAAAAATGCCCATTTCCACCATCAGGGCAATAATTAAGAAGTTCCAGTCAACTGGACAAGTTATGAATTAACCTGGAATTGGACGTGTGTCTATATCGTCTCAATGCACTGTAATGAGGATGGTTTGAGTGGCCAAAAAATCTCCAAGGATCACAGCTGGAGAATTGCAGAAGTTAGTTGCGTCTTGGGGTCAGAAAGTCTCCAAAACTACAATCCGAAGTCACCTACATCACCACAAGTTGTTTGGAAGGGTTTCAGGAAAAAAGCCTCTACTCTCATCCAAAAACAAACTCGAGCGTCTTCAGTTTGCCAGACACTACTGGAACTTCAAATGGGATCGGGTTCTTTGGTCAGATGAAACCAAAATAGAGCTTTTTGGTGATAAACACCAGAGGTGGTTTTGGCACACAGAGAAGGAGCCATAACTTCTGAAGTAGTATCTTTGATTATAAACCATATACTGTACATATACTGCCATAAACTATATTATATTACATATTAATTTGTTTCACATGACTGTTACAGCTCTTATTGTGTGTTAGTTGTTGTTGTTTTTTTTCCTGCAATAACACAAACCTTTTAGTAACCGCATATGGAACATATGTATACATTAATCATACTCTGCGTTCGGTTAGTCCTGGTTGGTCTCTTTGAGATTTATTTTTCTTTTATCCATAAAAAAGACAAATCTTTTAACTGAGTAAACTTATTAAGACTACTATTTAATGGAACATAATTATAAGCATGGTCTACATAACAGCACTGATATTTCCTTAAGCTCTTAAACACTGTGTGTGGTATAAATACCTAAACCCCAGGGGTATATGCCCACTTGTCAGGTTCATGGTGTGTATAAAATGCTGTAGAAGCAGGTGGTCTGTGAATTAGCAATCCCCCTGGGTTTTCTGGGTGTTCTAACAACAGCCTGACATTAAGAGCATTCACCACTGCCTGAGCCATCATCAGTGAACAATGTCTTTTTAAATCAGCTTTATTCACTTTTGTCCACTGTAACTTGTAGTAACTGTGATAACTGATTTATTTTTCTCTTTAATTCACGTTAGCCTGATATGTTATGTACATATAGTACAGTATAGTGGTCTAGTTAAGTGTGCTATTGACAGTCGTCTTTAGTAAATTTGTTCAGTGGTTCGTTTCTATAACGATCTGAGTTATGTCGCTCTGGACAGTGTGAGCGTTGCACCCTGCTCTTCAACGACAAGCCGTTCCGAGACGGGAATCAGGTGCAGGCGTACAACTGCCGCCCCTGCCAGTGTCACGGACATGCAGCTTCCTGCCACTACGATGCCAGCGTGGACCCTCACCCTCAGGAGCACTTCCGTGGTGGAGGTGGAGTGTGCGATAACTGCACTCATAACACGACAGGTAACAATGTCATGATACACACTCACTGGCCACTTTAATAGAAAAAAACCCTTAAACCTCTTCTCATTCATACTATTATCCAATCAGCCAATCTTGTGTCATCCAGCTCAGTGTTCAACACCTTGCGCATTCTGAGATGCTTTTCTGCTCACCACAGTTTTAAAGAGTGCTTTTTTGAGTGACAGTAGACTTCCTGGCAGCTCAAACCAGTCTGGCCATTCTCCTTTCCATTCGCCCATGAATAAGCACCTGTTCTCTAGTGAAAATCCGAGGAGATCAGCGGTTTCTGAACTACTCAAACTAGTCCGCCTGGCACCAACAACCATGCCATGGTTAAACTCACTGAAGTCATATTTTTTTCCCCCCATTCGGATGTTTGGTGTGAACATTAACTGAAGCACTTGACCTGTATGTGCATTATTTTCTGCGTTGTGCTTCTGCCACATGATTGGCATGAGTGTGTATGGTAATTGTGTTACTAATAACGCAGTGTTTTTTTTTTTTGTCCTCATTATATAAAAACTAAGTAAATACTTTTCTGTAGTAGTGTTAGCGTTAATTTTGCATACAAGTTTTTAGGAGCTAGCTCGCATTGATGCAAATGATCCATCTGAAGTTTTTTCATTTAAAGCTAGTCACAATTGTGAGAATAAAAAAAAATGTCCACACTTAAATGTACTCAAGTATGTAAACGGTGAACAGTAAATGATCTTGGAAGTTTATGATTTTTTTTATGTGGTCTTACATTTGCAAATCCATTCATTTTAGCTAGTCTTAGGGTTTATCTTTATTTATATGAAATCACATCACTTCCTTTATGCATATTTTTACTTGTATTTATTCAGGAGATTATGCACTTTTTTATGTAACTATTATGTAGCTCTTGAACAGTCACTGGGCGTTTTAATAAAATCACAACGCACATAAAAAATAATCTATTTAATTTAATCACCTGCAAACTTCAGTCTGGCCTATGTTGGGAATTAGACGTGTTGATCTTGGACAAAAGGTTGCCTCAAACACACGCTTTCTCACCTATACATGTATTTCTAATTAAAAGGGAGGCGCTGTGAGCGGTGCCGGAGCTTTTTCTACAGAGAAGTCGGTGCATTGCTGTGGGCCGAGGACGTGTGTAAACCCTGTGAATGTAATAACAGTGGAACAGTCAATGGCAGTCTGGAGTGTGACCAGGTAAGCTTTCCAAACACACACACACACACATATTCCGCAATCATAAGACACTTTTATCTGATTAAGTACATTCATATAGATTGTTAGCTTTTTAAAAATCCCAGCCTTGGTGTTGTTGTTGTACATTAAACTGCTGTGCAACCGCATCCATAGATCTCAGATAAAGAGCTTTTAAATCCTCTACTTGTTGATAGACTACAAAATTACACATTGATATAAAGCTACAGGCCCATTCCTCACTGGAGATGCTTGCGTCAATATATTTGCTGACGATTTTAGCATTCAGCGCAGTATTTATCATTGTTGCGATCGGAAAGGGATTGCTGCGAGTATTTAAAAGTGTCATTAGGAGGCTCTTCTCTCTGGAGAATCCCCACTTTGCTCCTGCCTTCCCAAGCATCATGAAAGGCTTTTTTCGCCGGCCTAGGGAGGATCCATGTCAATAGATATACTGGATGACAAATTTGAAATCAATAGATGGGTCAGACCCGTGTTGGAATTGTTACCTTATTTAAATTCTGGGAAAGATTATTTCCTTACTCTCTTGATGGCTTCATTTGTTGGACTGTGCCGTTGCTGTGAGGAGCTGGGAGGGTTTCAAGTCTGTCATTAAGGTGTGTGGGGATACACAGCACCGTCTGTGGTTAGCATACGGGTAATAAATCAGACAAGGAATGATTCTTTTTATAATAAGTAACTGAATTTGCGCTTAAAGCAGTGTTCGATCGAACTCATCACTAACAGTGTTGATTATTATGACTGCCAGTGCCAACGTTTTTGAGATATACGACTTTAGGAAGTCAAGCATGTTGCAAAGACCAAAGTGTAATGGTCATGGCTCCTAGCTGACTTCTAGTCTTCATCACATGTCCTGATATGATATTAGTCTCCCCAGTCTTTCCCTCCCTTTCCTTACCCCAGTAATAGAGATAAGAACGTCTCCCAGTGGGACTGGGATGGAGGTTTGGGGGTTGAGGTAGCCATCCATGACATGCACACACACTCCACTGCTGAAGTATCCTAATTGGGGCGCTGTGCCCTTCTTCTACAGATGGGAGGCCAGTGTAAGTGCAAGCGACGCGTGTCTGGTCGACAGTGCAATCAGTGCCAGCAAGGCTTCTACAAGCTGCAGGCGTCACTGGTCGACGGCTGCCTCGACTGTAACTGCAACGCCGCTGGGACCCTGTGGCCACATATTACCTGTCACCAGGACTCAGGGCAATGCCAGTGTAAGACCAATGTAATCGGTAGGTATCAAGTATCACTGTGCCCTCTCAGTCTCTCTCTCTCTCTCTCTCTCTCACACACACACACACACACACACACACACACACACACACACTTTCTACTTCCTTATATTTCTAATTCACTGTATTACCCTCCGTCTGTTTCTCTACTGGTCCTGTAGACCTGCTCTTGATCTTTTAAAACCATGTTCTGTAGGTTCATGTAGGTGGTTTGCATGTTAGTGTGGGATTTTTTTTTTCTTTCTATTTTTGTATTTCATGAAAAAGTTGTTAAGCACGGTACAACTAAACAGCAGCATCTCTTCCAACACACATATGTAAAAGAGATAAATAGTTTGGGTAATGAATGCACCAAGCCAATCAATTGTTTTCCCTTTTTTCCCCCCGCTACAAGTTTACTGCAAGCTGTAACCAAATGTTGTTTTTTTTTCTCTAAGCATCTCAGTCCTTTGTGATAAATCTCCTCCATTCCCCCATCCTGTGCCTTTGATGTGTTCCTTATGAAATGCAAACGAACGTTACTTAGAAGATTCCGCGAATCGCTAAGCCAGAATATCAAGGGCCACCTCATTTTAATTTTGTAATTCAATGCCAAGTTGATTATAATAAACCTCGCTGTCCCCGCTATTTTTCATGCCGCTTACAAGACATGCTTCTTTGTTTGTCGCTCCCACAGGTATTTCTCAGAAATTAGGTTTGATTATGGCAATTTATTACCTTCGCCACGTTTGCGGCCACCAGCGGATTCGTGAGGGCGAAATTTATCAAGTGGCCCAGGAACTCTGTGTACACAATACACTTTGAAATTTTGATGCATGAGAATATTATGAAGCGGGGGGCATTACTGATAGAGTGCACAGAGCCTGGCTGCGTAACCGCACGTCCCATATCATGCATACACAACTGCACAGCCACACACACACACACACACACACTTATGACTTGAAGACCAGTGGTTGACCTAGATTACAGTTTCTAGTATTTCTAGTCCTCCACACAAAAATTTTGCAGTCAAACATATTTGTGAATAATGTGAAATCCCGTCAGATATAACACACTTCTTTATTGGCTTATTTGTGAAAGATAACTGCTGCACCAAGCATATCTCCATGGCTAGTCCCATAATATCCAAATACCAACGAAAGCAATAACAAATCGAAGCTATTCAGCTTTGTTGTTATCAGGGTATTCATCTGTGTCACTTTGCACACTTAGCATAACATCGTAACAGGGTTTAACTGTGGGCAGGGAGCAATATATTAATACTGAAATTAATTTAGCATCATTAAGTGTGCCTTGGCGCACGAACAGAAAGCAGCTGCTGAGTGTGGAGTCCCTGGTACTTATAGCAGCAATACTCAGTGCCCCTTAGGCTCTGCTCAGCAACATTAGGAATAGATTACCTGTCAGGAATATGTATGGTATATTCAAATAAGTGCCGTGCATATATTTTTTTTTTAACCTGATACAATATGAATCCATGTAGTCCTTTTCTTTTTTTTTCAGAACTTCCATGTGAGATGTAATTCTTTTGTGGCCAGTTATTTTTACATTTCTTTTTTTTCCCCCACTGCTTCTTTTCTTGGGCTTTTTTAAAAAAAAAAAATTATTTATTTTTCTCTTAGTGAAATTAAGTGTTCTGCCCGAGGTGGGTCATTCATCATTGGTTAAGGGTCTCACTTAATGATGTCATTTCCCTGCCACACCACCCCCAGTCCTCCACCACTACATATGATATTTCCTATTTTTATTAGTTTCCTCTGGTGTTATGATCCATGGCGCATTTATTTCTGCTCTTTCTTGAACTGGTTTAGTAAAAATAATATGCACGTATCTGCACTCACAACCAGAGTATTATGAATATGCATTATGGCTGTATGTAATCATATAAGGCTGGTTAGTTTTTTAATACGAGAAGATTTTCACGCCTGCACTCACTGGCAGTTTAACAAAAAAGCTTCGATTTTAACTGACACCACAGAGTGTAATGTTGTAGGAGTAACAGTAGGGGAGTTACGATTTGAAATGTTTACAATAACTATAACTATGGGTGTAACAATCAGATGATTTGGATTGTTGCAGCCATTTGAAAGGCAATCATAAATCAATTAGTACTGATTATCAATAATGCGTACTGATGTGGGAAATGTTTTTATATATTTTACATCAGCGAAGTGATTTCCCCATAACTCTAAAAATAGACTTTCTCTACGTCATTCATTCATTCGTGCCTTCATGAAGTAACAGTAGGCCTACGTCACGTATTGATCGGAGGCTGCTGAATCAAATCATATCGTATCGTAGCAGATTTAGTGGTATTGTCAAATATCGCAATATCACTGTCACCCATGAGGATAACGTGGTGTAATAATATAATAATATCGAGGTTATCAAGACATCACAGTATTAGTCAGACATTTAAAAACAAACAACTGTGAAACAAAGTGGTGAAGATAAAGGAAACATTTATTATGAAATCTTTGTACAGAGTCTCTTTGCAGATGGATGTTTATGCATATATTTACATAGACATACAGGTGGAGCCACCCCTGAGATACACACACACACACACACACACACACACACACACACACACACACATATATATATATATATATATATATATATATATATATATATATATATATATATATATATATATATATATATAACGAAAATCATAAGGAAATTTTGCGCAAGTTGTGCATGATCATTCCAAGTATCTACCTGTGCTAGGTTACCTAAACTCCCCAGAAAAGTCACTAATTCATCAACACATTGTCTATATTTTACTAATCTACATTAATACTTAATACTTGACTTCGGTTTGGTTTCTGCAAGAGATAAAAAAAAAAAAAGACTTCCTAAAATGTCTTTAAACTGAAGAAAAGGTGCAAAACTCTTCTCCCACAGGATAAAAAAAAATCTCTTACATCATCTGTATTTATCATTTTATCATTATAAGAAGAAATGCTGTAAGGAAAACTGCCACACTGAGTTAAAAAAGTCAAATATGAGGTTACGGTTCAATCATTAATTAATGCTGCTTGGCGGAAGTTTGTACGGACGAGTTCAGAGCTGATGACTTGTACCATATGTTGAAGTGGTTTTGGTTGAAAAATGGGCAGTATGAGAAACCTCCTTTTGTTTTTTTGCACCATCAATAACAAGAATTAAATTTATCTTTACTGAAAGAAAATTAAAAACTGAACAGATAACATGCCTCTTAAATCTTATCTGCTGTCTGCTGTAGGCGTCACATTCAACACATTTTGGTTATTGACACACCCCCTACTCGTGAAATTCGAAAATGACAATAGGTTGTTGTGACGATCATGTGATCACGGCAATGTGGGGGCGTTCAAGTGTGCTCACCTTGTAAATTCAACAGGACTTGAAGGCACCATAGCAGTGACGACCCTTAATCGTAACAACTTAATCGTTAAATACAGCTTGAAAAATGTTATTTAGATTATGGAGAAACACTACAAATGAAATTAATTAGTCCCTCCCGGATTTCGTGATTTTGCGATTGCGGAAATGAATAATATTCGGAGGAACTCGCAATTTTTGAACATGAATGATTTGGGCCTAGACGTGTGACATTGTGTGACCTCATCACAACACGCATTCAGCCAAAGTGCATCGAACATGAGTGAAGCTAAAATAAATAAAGTCTCATTTACCAACAAACACTGTGAAAGACCATGCAAAACAATTTCGTGCAATTGCAATTTTGCCAATTCGAGTAGTTTTCCATAAAAAAAAAAGCACAAGAAAACTCAGAAGTCGCATCACAAATAAAAAAAAGAAGCAAAATCAAGCAATTTTGGCAGCAACAATCACACAAAAATGCTCCTGAAAAAAGAAATCCTGTACGGACTGATTAACTATATTTTGTAGTGTTTCTACCTACAAAACCTGAGAAATAAAACCTGAGGAAAAAAATATGGTAAATGGTCTGCACTTACATAGCGCTTTTATCCACAGCGCTTTACACTGGTTCTCATTCACCCATTCACACACACACTCATACACCAATGGTAGCAGAGCTGCCATGCAAGGCACTAACTTGCCGTCGGGAGCAACTTGGGGTTCAGTGTCTTGCCCAAGGACACTTCGGTATGTAGAGTCACGTGGGCCGGGACTCGAACCCCAACCCTATGATTAGTGGACAACCCGCTCTACCACCTCAGCCACAGCTGCCCTATGCTATTTGTTTTTAATTTGAAATATTCCATAAGTCTAGTTTATCTGCATAGATTTTCTGCATTTGGTTTACATCAAAGGCGCATACAAAAGCAGTTCAAGCAGTTTATTTTCTGATGGTGGGGTTGTTGTTGCCTGTTGTAATGGCAGTATTGTGTAAAATGTACACTTTAAGTTGTTTTTTAGTGCACATGGGATACTGTAATCTAAGACTTGGAGTTATCTTAGTAGTGATCCTTAGCATTCTTTGAAAAACTCTTCCTCCTGTTCTGTTTCCAGGGCTTACGTGTGACCGCTGTAACTACGGCTTCAAGTTTCTTGACCACACCAATCCTGATGGCTGTGAGCCGTGTGGTTGCAATCCGGACGGATCTCTCCACCAGTTTTGTAACCCTTTTTCTGGCCAGTGTGAATGCAAGAATGGTATCCAGGGCCTCCTCTGTGACACCTGCCCTCCTGGCACCTACGGCCCGAGGATGAATGGGGTCTGCATGTCCTGCAACTGCAGCGCTGCTGGAATCATCTCGAGCTCAGTGTGTCACCCTGTAACAGGTCAGTGTGTGTGCCGGCCACATGTGGAGGGCCGTCGGTGTGACTCGTGCCGTGATGGCTGGTACAAACTGGGCCTTGATGACTCTCAGGGCTGCCAGCCATGTCACTGTGATCCCAGGGGCACCGTGGAAGGATCAGCTTTGTGTGATAAGGAAACCGGGCAGTGCGAGTGCAAGAACGGCGTGGACGGTCTTCGCTGTAACCGTTGTTCTGCACATATGTATAACCTGAGCTTGGGTAATGACACACACGCATGCCAGCCATGCAACTGCGACCTTGTTGGCACCGTGGCTGGAACGGTGTGCGATCCTGACAGTGGGCAATGTGTGTGTGCGCCCACCCATCATGCACAGGACTGTAGCACTTGTAAGCCAGGTGAGTGTTTGCAGTAATCTGCTATGAAGTTGATAGAGAAATTAATAATAGCAATGTTGCTACTAATCACTGAAATTTCGTTTTGGTTTTCTAGAACAAAATAAAAGCATGAAACGTGTGCAGGTGTCTGTATATATGTGTGTGTGTGTGTGTGTGTGTGTGTGTGTGAGAGCTTTTAATTATTTTGAGCTGTTGATCATGCCAGTGCTTTCATTTCTGCTATTGTTTAGCAGAATAAATAGCTATTGTGTAGCAGATCGCTGCTCTTTGCATTTATTCTTGGCTCCATGTAGCATTTTGCTCATATATTTATTACCCTATGTTGTCCCCAAGAGTAGCATATGTTTCAGTAGTCAGTGATATTGGTTGATATTGGAAGTGGGCCTCCTAGAGCCAGTTCTGTTAGTAGCGTTTGAATGCCATTCCTGAAATGAAGAATTAGAAGTACCTCTGGAGGCTTAGTGAGTTTGGTCTCTACTTTCGGCACATTTGGGGAAATATCCATCCTACTGTAGTTGGGGTGCACTGCCCGCAGCTAAGGCAGTTCAATTTCTTTAGAATAAACCCTAGCAACTGGTCCAGTTGTATTTGTAGTGAACATAAACTGCCACTGTTTACTGTAAAGTCAAACATGCATGCACTGCGAACAGTGTTTACTCAGAAATCTCCATTATTTACGTTCTAAAATGAATAAATCCTTTGCAGAACGGACTATCTTGGAATTTTCAACCTCAACGTCATTTTCAAAATGTGAAACTTACATAAAATAATATCGAAATTACCCGTAGGACGTACTTCTGAAAATTTTCACCTTGTCTAGAATTCACAGCAGAGCCATGGCATATTGACTCGCACCACTGTAGAACATGTGTGGCTCGCATCTCACAGGGCTAAAACACTGATTAAAATGTATTCCTGTCTGCTGCGCTTGATAAAAATCTCATTTTTAATGTTTTTAATGTAATTCTGCGATTGACTCCAAATCCTAAAATGTGTCATCCAGTGTAAAGAGCGCCAAATCTGTTGTAAATATCGAAAATTGTTGAGGGAGGACAAAGACAAGCGAGATTGCGAGCAAGAAGTTTGTGGACGGTCCTGACCTGTCCATCACACCCGTATATGCTTTTTGATCATGCCATTCCAGAGTTAGTCCCCGTTATCCTATTATAATAATCTCCACTCTTCTGGGAAGGCTTTCCATTAGATTTTGGAGCGTGGCTGTGGGGATTTGTGCTCCTTCAGCCGCAAGAGCATTAGTGAGGTCCGGCACTGATGTCGGACTAGGAGGCCTGGGGTTCAGTCAGCGTTACAATTCATCCCAAAGGTGTTGGGTGTGGTCGAGGTCTGGGCTCTGTGCAAACCATGTCTTCATGGACCTTTGTACGATAGGGCATTGTCACACTGGAACATCCTATACAATTGTGTGCTCCAAACTTTGTGGCAACTGTTTGCAGAAGGCTCACATATGGATGTGATGGTCAGGTGTCCACAGACTTTTGGCTATATAGTGTACATTGTTAGCATTGTTCTTCTTAGATCTCTTTTTTTACTACTATTGAACTAGTTGACTTGTTGCCTTCTCCATAGTAAAAAAAAAATTGTGTAATACACTAGGACTCACAAAGAAATAGACAATACATTTACACACATACAAACTGATGACCAAATGGAAACATTCCATTAAAGCAAATGTAAATAAAAAACTACTTTCCCATTATAGTCTTGTGCATTCACACATAAAGTGCATTTTTTTAACCATCAGCTTGCTCTTCTTTATTGTCTACCTTGCTGTTTTTCTAATGCCCCAACTAATCGACATCCCCACCAGTTAATGTACTAGAAAAACCAACCAGTCTATAAAACGGCCATTTATATATCCATCCATCCATCCATCCATCTTCTACCGCTTACTCTTTCTTCAGGGTTGTGGGGGAACCTGGAGCCAATCCCAGGGAGCATCGGGCACAAGGCGGGGTACACCCTGGACAGGGTGCCAGTCCATCGCAGGGCACAATCACATACACACTCACACGCCCATTCATACACTATGGACACTTTGGACATGCCAATCAGCCTACCATGCATGTCTTTGGACTGGGGGAGGAAACCGGAGTACCCGGAGGAAACCCCCGCAGCACGGGGAGAACATGCAAACTCCGCACACACATGGCCCCGGCGGGAATCGAACCCCGGACCCTGGAGGTGTGAGGCGAACGTGCTAATAAGCGACCGTGCACCCCCCATTTATTTATTTATTTATTTATTTATTAAACACTAAAGTAATTATATTATACACTAAATATAATAAATGTTATCACTTAATAGCATACAGTTGAATAATTTCTGTTAGCCGTTCTGTTTCCTAGAAATATCCTGTTCTACCTTTAAAGCCTAGGTTATTAAAGCTAATCAGTAGAATAGATAATGATCATATGTTAAAAAAATGAATAGGCTTAGCTTATGGCCCTTCACAGAGCACATCATGGAACCTCTATGCAGTAACCAGACAAGGATGTACGGTTACTCCTTCTTCACCCACACCACCTGATGAAATAGTGCAGGGTGTACCCAGTTTTCTGCCGAGCCTTCCGGTCCACCCAGCACATAAAGCATGTGCACCGAGAGTGGTGCTGGCAGGAGTAAAATTGAAAGCGCTGAGAGAGAGGGGGAGATCCATCTACAAGAGCTGATGACTCTGTTTGGGCCCTCCCCCTCCCCGGCCCTGTGTGTCACGGCTCCATTCACTCGTATTTCACCCGTGGGTTGCGGAGCAGGCTGTGATTGAAACATCTCAAACCTGCTGGTCCTTCCAGTCTGAATGATGCCCTTGAGTTTCACTGTCTTTCTTTCTTCTCTTGAAAGTAGAACAGGATCCTTTTGCTCTTGCTAAGATATCCATACGGTCCCGGTGTGGCAAACTATGAATAAAGGCTTATGTATCTCATTTGAAATCAGGAAATCATTTGAATTTGTTTTTATTATTGCAGGTTACTTCCATTCTGACAAGCCGCATGGTCCGTGTGAGGCCTGCGACTGTCACCCAGTGGGAGCAGTTGGACAAGTGTGTGCTGCAGACACAGGCCAGTGCGTGTGCGCTAATTCGTCCCTAGCTGGCCGCAAGTGTGACCGATGCCAGGAGCTTTACTTTGGTTTTAACCCCATCATGGGCAGGTTAGTTGTACACTGTAACTATCTACCCCAACAACAAGATGAAAATAGTCCAGTTGAGGCCAAACGTTTACATACACCTAAGCTAAAGATATTCAAAGTCAGGTTTTCACAATTCCACTCATTTCATGTTGCAAGTCTGCCAAAAGCATCTACTTTGTTTATATTAGAGGTCATTTTAAAATCAATTAGAGACAGATTTGGAAAATTCAGGAATTGCTGTAATGACTTATAGAAGCTTCTGATTGGCCTATTGTCATAATTAGGACTTAACTGGGAGTTAACACCTGTGGCTGTATTCAAGGGCCAGTGCCTTTTTTGCAATTGAAACCATGGTTCGATATGAAAGATTGAACTGAATATCAAGACAACAACAAGGCAAGTGGTGAAGGAGTGGTAGGTATGAAAGTACATACATCGCCATGGCCTGAAAAGCTGTCGCTCAAGAAAGAAGTTCCTACTCCAGGACTCCAAGGCCTTTAATATAAAGAACACCATCCCAACTGTGAAGCATGGGGGTGGCAGTATCACATCGTGGGGGTGTTTTGCTGGAAAAGGGATATATTATGGTGCAAGTCATGAAATATTTGGCGTCATGAGGAAGAAGGTTTATCTAAACATACTGAAGCGAAACCCCAAAGCATCAGCCAGAATGTTAAAACTTGGTCGAAACTGGGTCTTCCAGCAGGACATGAATCTTAAGCATACAGTACATCCAAGTTGTAATAAAATGGCTTAAAGACAATAAAGTTGAAGTATTGGAGGAGCCATCATAAATCCGTGACCTGAATCCCATTGACAATTTGTGGAAAAGCATATCCAAGCATAGAATTGCATAAAATTGACTGAGTTACCCCAGTTCTGTTAGGAAGAATGGTCAAAAATACCAGCTGTGTACTGTGTACTGTGAGAAGATTGTGGAAGGCTATGTTTGAGTCGATGTTAAGTTTGAAGTTAAGCAGTTAAAAGGCCATGCCACCAATACTAACAAAGTGTATGTAAACATTTGACCTGCTGAAAATGTGATACAGTAAATAAAAGCTGGAGTAAACCTGTCTCTTAGATATTAATTAGAAATGACCTCTTATGGAAATAAAGTAGATACTCTAATTGACTTAAAACAGGTACGGTGTATAGTAATGTATGGTCAAGTCAAGTGTCAAGTGGCTTTTATTGTCATTTCAACCCTATACAGCTGGTACAGTACACGGTGAAACAACGGTTGCTGGCTCTGCACCAGTCCGTTAGCTGCTGCACCTCCTCTCTGTATGCTGACCCATTGTTCCTGCTGATGAGACCCACCATAGTCGTGAAGTTGTAAAATGTCTTTAGTCTAGGTGTATGTAAACTTTTGGCCTCAACTGTAGAAGCATCTAATTTGCCCCTCCTCCCTCCATGGATAGCACTGATGACTGACTCTTATATGTATAACCATGTCTTTCCACTTCGCTATTGAGCCAGTTAGCAGTTCGATGGCCTCCAGGTCCAGCCTATGTTCATAAAAGGTCAGATCAGTCATTACAGTAACCTGCCTCTAAATGATCACATGCTTTAATGCTCTCTGAACACTTGATTTGTCAGATACATCAATTAAGCAGTACATACATTGTGCATTATAGCCAGCTTAATTATATACACCTCAGCAACTCACCAGCTTGGGTATATGATTTACAATAAGACACAAAAGCAAAACCTTTCACGCTATGATGTTTTTTCTTTTTTTCTTTCTTTCTTTTTTTTTTTTTTAATTCAGCAGATTTATTTGATATTATTGGGTTTCCGCAACCACACCGCCCATGGGTACATTTGGTCAGGAGTCTTGTTTGAATGACCTTCGAGAAAGCTCCAAGGAGATATTTAACCTCGAGCCATGCTGAGCAAAGCAGAAAAAACTGTGGGAGCCACCATAAGCAGCTTCCACATTAGCATCATTTACCTTTCCTAAATAAAATCTAGGCTGTTTGGAAGCGCTGCAGGTCGACTGAATATTCATTGTGGTGAGATCTGAGTGCTGAAAATGTGTGTTATTTTGTACGTCAACAAAAAGGCCTACCAGACCTCACAAATTGCTAATCCATACGTGTCGTGACGGATCGCCCGGCTTGCTCTTACTCACAGTAGGGATGAAAAATGAACTATTTAAAATGATTACGGAGACGCTTGAATGACATCAGGAGGATCCACCAAATAAAGATTTCTTTATATAAATATTACAAACTCATTTATCCTACCTCCCTCAAAATCAATAAGGTTGTGCATCTTATTTTGTGGATATTATATTGCTCTGTCCAATGTGGTTTGTCTAATGGGGGTAGTTAAAAGGCCACAATATGGTTATGGAATATTTCCCATCACAGCAGATGACATAAGCTAGGATACCCAGAATGCAGTGGCTGGCTAATCATTTAACCTTGGAGGAAAACAGTTTGATTGCATTGGCAAGATCCATTTCTGCTCACAAACTAGGAATGTAATTTACCTGTTTATTCTAGTCGCCGCTGGAACTTGTTCAATCATGTTTAGTTTATGCAAAGCAAACTTTGCATGCCAAGTCTATTTTCAACAGCTGGCCCAAGCCCGAGCGGATACACTTTAGGGACACATTATTTTCCAATCGCAAGATATATCAGTGTCCAAAATTTCATACCACAAGCGAGTAGGACTTGGAAATATTGCTGAAAGTTGTTTTTATTGTGGTGGACTTATTTTATCACTTTTATCTGCGTGGATTAACAATCATTGAGAAGTTGTATCTCCTTGTGAAGAGTCAAGGTCGGACTACCCAGGAGACGTTTGAGAATTTGCGGCTCATTAAGAATCTTGGGCTTTTCTCAGCTGCATGTGAGAGTGTCAAGCTCTTGGCCCTCACGTCACCCTTCACCAGCTCCACTGGGGTTACACCCCTTCACACTCTACAACATCCTTCCTTTAAACTGTATGTGAGCATCTGTAAATGCCTCTTTTTAGTGTGTATGTGTGTAACCTTCTCATCTCATCTCATCTCATCCCATCCATGCCAGGTTGAGTGACTCTGTGTGAAAGCACAACTTTTCCACTGTGCAAATAAATCTGGCCTTAACTTTTGGTTACTGACTTGACATGTCAAACGCAGCAATACACGGTATGTAGCTGAGGTAATTATGTGTGCATGAGATCTTCCTTCTCTTGTGTCTACTCCGTGTCTAGGTGTGAGCAGTGTGGCTGCGATCCAGCAGGGAGTTTCAACGGCTCCTGCCATGCCGAGACAGGCCAGTGCCCGTGCAAGCTGTTCGTGACAGGCGAGAAATGTGAACTGTGTGTAGAAGGAGCGAGTCACATGGACCCTGCCAACCACTTGGGCTGCAGTAAAGGTCACAACTCAGAAAGCATTTTCATATGTTCCTCCATATGTCGTTATGGACTTCAGATTGCGCAGCACCATTCCAACTTTTTGTCCTTGGTTGTGTTTTACAGTAGCAGCACTTGTATGTGGTTTTCGCTCTGCAAACTCTGTAAACACTGACCTGTTTGCTGTCTTTCCTGACACGTGCATCTAGCCATCTTGTTTATAAGTTATATGTCTATATATTTAGCTGTGACACATTCTTTCATGCATTTTATAGCCCTAATGTCTCCATGGTCTTGAGGGGGGAAATGCCACGCTTAATGCCTCAGGCTTCCACCCCTACAAATCTGTTTTATTAAGTTAGTGCATTTTAAGTGCACTGCATGTTTGGCCCAGAAAGCTTCCCCTACCTTTTTACACACAGTCCATTTGTTGCATTTGTCGGCGGCAAGATCTTTAACCTTGCTGTTTTTTTCCTTGGCCGACGATGTTGGTATTTTTACACCGTGACCCTAAAGAACGTTACTCATCCTTATTTCTCTCTTCTCTCACCCACTGTTCAGAGCCCAGACAACAGCCTCCTCCGATGGGCATTGCACTCAACTCCAGCACTATTGAGCTGAGCTGGAATGCCCCAGATTCACCCAACAGCAACTCCCTCACCTACACCCTTCTCCGGAACCTGGAGCCAATCCATACCAGCTACAACCAGCTTCCATTCGGTTAGTCAATTCAGTTCAATATTCGTATCGTGCGTCTAACAATAGACGTTATCACAAACGTCGCAGCTTTACAGAAATCTGGATGTAGATTTAGATTTAGATCCCTAATGAGCGAGCCAGAGTTGACAATGGCAAGGGAAAAACTCCCTGAGACGACATGAGGAAGAAACCTAGAGAGGAACCAGACTCAAAAGGGAACCCATCCTTATAAATGGTTCGAATTCTACAAATGTATACTGTAAAGTCACACAGTACTGAGTGTGTTGAAAGGATGTTCAGCATTAGCATATTGTGAATATGTATAAGCATCTAATTAGGTACGTAATACAACATATTCCTACCCCTGTTCCCACACGGGTAGGAATATGACAGTTTTAACTTTGTCTGGATATTTAGCTGGTCCACACAAGGAAAGCTGCTTTCCTTTTGATTTTTTATTTTTTTTTTAAAGCTTCCTTTTGGTTGCTCAACTTAAGGTTAGAGTTAGGTTAAGGAAAAGGCATGGCATTAATTAGCTGCATTTAACAATTTGCCAATGGAAAGTACTCACAGGGATTGCTAAGACAAGTGTGTAGGGGTGGGGCAGATAAAGCTAAGTTATAAAATGTGTGTACATATTCAAAAACACTCTCAACGACATCCACACCATGTTTCTCTTCTATATAGGAATGATGCAATTCACAGATACTGCTCTGTCTCCCTACACCCTCTACACCTACCAGCTCATCACCAGCAATGTCCACGGCAACACCAGCAGCTCCAACATCACTCTACGCACTCTGTCCTCTGTCCCTGATCTCAGTGAATTGCAGCTGACCGTTGTGGGTCGGGCTAGCCCCACCAGCATTTCATTCAACTGGACAGAGCCTGTAAACACCCCGGGGCCCGTGGAGCACTACACTCTGAGTTCAGTGGAAGACCAGAGTGGAGAGGAGAACCTTCATTACCAGGGCCTGGGGTTTGAGGTCACAGTGGATGCCCTGCACCCCTTTACCCGTTACACCTTCAGCCTGCAGGCCTGCACCAATGGTGGTTGTGCTCGCACTGCCAATGTGACTGTGGTTACAGCACAGGTTTCACCGCAGCAGCAGCCAGCACCACGCGTGACCACACTTTCCCCAACACAGCTGCAAGTAGACTGGGAGCCGCCCGCCATGCCAAACGGTAAAGCAGGGGAGTATAGGAATGTTCAGTTCTAAGTTGATATGAGTAGATATTGCATAAATACGGATATAGATTTATAATTATATCTCTAAAGGAAAATCTTCATAATTGTAGCAGTAGATACAAATTTACAGCTATATTGTTACTTGACATCTCCACAGACCAAACTACTGGAACTACATTTACGGCATTTGGCAGACACCCTTATCCAGAGCGACTTACATTTATCTCACTTATACCACTGAGCAATTGAGGGGCAAGGGCCTTGCCCAAGGGCCCAACAGTGATAGCTTGACAGTGCTGGGGCTTGAACTCATGACCTTCTGATCAATAACCCAGAGCCTTTTACCACTGAGCCATCACTGCCCGCTAATCACTTTCTATTAAGGACAGCATGTTGATATTTTTTCATAGCTTTAGATGATGCACCACTGAAGTGTAGATACCAATCAGTGATGCTTTTTCGGTGTTTTCTTGGGAGTCCATGTGCAATAACATTCTGTACAGCTCTAAGAATCCACTGCATCTTCCTCATGCTCCTTTAGCAGTCTTCAGCCCCATCATTACAATAATGAGAAACACCATTACAGAAATGCTATTTGATCTCTGCCCGGCTGAAAATTAATTCCTGGCGAACTTTAATCTACAACCGAGAGGCTTGATTAAGGCTCGGCCCGTGCTTCGTTCTGTGGTATAAACCAGTGGGGCTGCGTGTCACACTTTAAGGCCGTTGATTGCCGCATACAATTATGCATTGTGCCTCACACCAGTGAAAGTGCTGCAAAATAGCTTCCTGTATATCAATGACTTTTAATGCCAGTTATCATGGTTTATCACAAATTAACTCATTAACATGGGCCATTATAAAGTACCCTCGGAGAATTCTCGTAACAATTCTACTCTCTTTTTTAATTGTGTCTATCTGATTTTCTTCTCTCTGTCATTTTCAGCTGCAAATGTAATTGCATGTTGTCAGTGGCTGGCTTTACATCAGAATCTCCTATTTCTTTTGAAGAAAATTCTAATTATAGTGTGCAGTGTTTCTGTTATGGAAGAGTATGGCCTTTTACTTTAATGTGAGAGATTTAGAGTAGAGATTTCACTCATTAAAAGGATGAAAACATCCATCACTGGTTTTATTTTCTTCTTCTTTCAAGGTATAATTATCAGGTACGAGCTCTTTATGCAAGTGCTCAATGGGTCGCTGGGAAATGTGACCAATCCCGGCACAGAACATAGGATTTTCCTCAGCACTGGTTGGCTGGACCTGCAGCAGGCTTCAGACTCAGCCAGTGAGAACGCTCTGGCTCCGCCCGAGAGCAGTGTGGTGGTGTCTGATCTGGAGCCCTTCACTGCATATCGCTTCAGAGTGCTCACTGTTAACATGGCCGGCAGCACTACGTCAGAGTGGAGCACCGCCCGTACCGCAGAGGGAGGTTAGACAAACACACACACGCATACACACACACATACACAATCCTACACAACAAGACTCTAATTAACATTTAATGACCTTACATGAACAATGTGAATAAATATCCTAATAAAATTTAGTGGGCACCTCCAGGGTTGGGGGTTCGAACCCCGCCTTTGCCCTGTGTGCGAACCCGTGCTTCAGGGGTTTCCTCCGGGTACTCCAGTTTCCTCTCCCAGTCCAAAGACATGCACTGATTGGCATTTCTAAATTGTCCGTAGTGTGTGAATGTGTGTGCGATTGTGCCCTGCGATGGCTTGGCACCCCGTCCCGGTTGTGCCCTGGGTTCCTTGGGATAGCGATATGGCAAATGGACGGATGGAACCTACTACATTATGAAACGTATTACCTTTAACACTTTACAGATTGCTACAGGATATGAGCTTAGTGTGCAGAGGGACAGAGCGATCATGAGCTGTATTGTCACAAAGCCTTCATTACTTTAACTGGAGAGGTGAAGATTGAAAAAACTCACCTGGTCATTTTGTCCAGCTTAGCTGAGCCTATGGCAACTGTAGCCTCAGATTCTTGTTCTTAACTGATAGAAGTGGAACCTGATGTGGCCTTCTGATGTGGCTCCTCTGCCCCAAGTTTCGACATGTTGTGCATCGTGAGATGCTTTTCTGCGTATCATGGTTGTAAACAGTGGTTTTATTGAATTACTATAGCCTTACTGTCAGCTGGAACTAGTCTGGCCATTGTCCTCTGACCTCTCTCATCAACGAGTCACTCATTTGATGTTTTTTTTTGCACCGTTCTGTGTACACTAGAGACTGTTGTGTTTAAAATTCCAGGAGATCAGCAGTTTCTGATGTACTCAATCCAGCCCGTCTGGCACCAACAACCATGCCATGGTCGAAGACACTGAGATTACTTTTTCTCCATTCTGATGTTTGATTTGAACATTAACTCAAGCTCTTCAGCTCTATTTTATGCATTGCACTGCTGCCACATGATTGGCTGATACATGCCAAAATGCTATTCTACAGTATATAGACAAAGCCATCATATTCGGCTTATTTAGATTGTTTTATTCAATCCTAGATTATTCTTGAGAGTTGATTTTCAGTAACTCTGCATCAAGTATTACATTGCACATTACCTGCATGACAGCTACGACAAAATACAAAATACATGCCATGGAGCCATGTTGGGAGACGCTAGCATACTTTTCACCGTTAAATGCTCAGTGGGCAAGATCTTTTAATTAGGGGCTTGGAATCATAGCAAAGCAGACGATGTCTGTCACCTTTTAGCTTTGATTTTGACATTCAAAGGGGAAATACACAATTTCATTTTCATATTTGAGGTGTGTTATAGACTTGACAAGGCTCTCTGGAGATTCTACACCTTTCCTTGTCATTGATTGTGTTCAAACTTCAGCAGCCGATGTTTATGGAAATGCAGTACTACTGAGGTGTGCAGATATGCCTCTCCTTTCATGGTGTTGCCTTCAGCATATGAATCATGACGAGATGAATAGCAGCCATGTGATGGCTCATCATAATGGTGTAATTGTGTGTCATCTCCCCCACAGTGCCGGAGTACATGAGCCCTCCCCAGGTTTCTCCGGTGTCCTCATCTGCACTTCAAGTGAGCTGGGTGACGCCACGGGAGCAGGAGGTCAGGGGGACAGTGACCGCATACCAAGTCAGCCTTTACCAAGAGCAGACCTCCAACCCATACACCCCTCCTACAGTGACACAGGTACTGTTATATCTATTATGCATTAATCACATGCACAGAGGCTCTGGGATAACAAAAAACCTTGGATATTAGATATTTACTCAGAATCTAATAATGCAAATAATGCAACACTGGTCCAGGAGGCACATAGGTGTTGCACAGAGTGCTTGTGATGGGATCCTGGGTCATACTTAAGGCAGTTGATGAATAATTCTGTATTTTTGCCTACCAGAATATACAGTGGATGAAGGGTCAGGCCAGAAAGATGATGCACTGAACACAGTGGAATAACGTATGGCAAGTGTGTATGGCAAGTGTGAGCATTGTGCCCATCACAATTTGGTGTATAAAGACACCCAGTATTTAAGTAATAGAGGTGTAACTTTTAGATGATTTGGATCGATGCATTGATTTAAAAGGATTGGATTTAGATTCCATTCACGATACTGGCTTCACGATTCGATTCAGTTCGATTCTCAGAATATTTTGAACGTAATTTTGATGAAGAAAAATAATAACTGAAAAGACTTCTCTTTTTTTTTTAAATTTCTGAATCATAAACAATGCAAACCAATGTACATTTTTGTCTGTATTAAAAATTGTTATGAACAGAGGTTAAACAAAATGTACTACAATTTCACCAGATCGTAATAAATAAATACATTTATAAATCCACCCCCAAAATTTGATTGAATAAGCAAAGTCTCTGACCTGGGGAAAATGATTGACTGAAACATAATGAGCTCTGTAGCAGTGCCATTTTAAACAGAAATAGAGCTCCAAAGTCAGCTAAATTGACCATCTTCCACTGCCTCTTACTCAGGTACTATAGATTGTAGTCGCGCAAGGCTGCAATCATGGCAACAATCATAAAATGATTTTAATTCATTATAAATATGTTACCAAGGTGTTTTGTCCTTACCTCTGATAACCCTTCTGTACATTATAGTCATTTGTGAAGTAACGGTAGGCCTACCCCAGATTCTGAACACAGTTGTTCACATATTGGTTCTGAATTGGCTCCTGAATCGAATCATATCATAGCAGATTTAGTGGTAGCTTAAATCAAATCGTTGCATCATGAATCGAAATTGTATTGTATCGTGTTGAGTTTTACACCCCTAGTGGTTAACTGATGAGTCAGCAAACCCTGATGCTCTTCAGGACTGGACTTGAGCACCTGTTGTGTTTGGAATGAGAGTCATTACTGAAAATCGAATGCTTGAAATAAAAAAATAGAAATATTTTTATTTTTATGAAAAAAAAACAACTAAATTGTATATTCGTAAATCTTTTGATTCCCCCGATTCCTTTCTGTACTGGACCCTATATCTTCCCTACCAAAACTGTTTAATAAGTAGTTTTTGAAAATACATCTAATCCAACTAATCAGGCAATAAACATTTACAACTGTTATTATCGATTTGATACAAATCACAAAAAAGGATTAAAGATTTGTTCAACACCAAGCAAGACACAGCGTTTACTCAAGACTGATTTATTTCAACGAGGATAAGCGGTAGTTCTGAGTGGAAGCAGAGAATAAACAGCACTTCATTATTTAGTTGCCTGTAACAGAATAAGGAGCTGAGAGAGGAAGCAATTGCACAGTGACCATTTCTTATTTCTTTTTTTTTTCTTTTTCCTATTTTTTTAAACCAGTAACCTTCATTTGTGTTTCACATGCGTTCTCAGTTCTTCTTGCTCTTTGCTCATGTCTGGGCCTATGCGCATGCAGTGGTCCCTTCGGCCCAGAAAGGTTTCTTCCTTCACTGATGTGGAAACTGTGTGTGTATATGCATATGTGTGTGCGTGTGTGTGTGAGAGAGAGAGTGAAATAAAGGTTAAATAAGGGCTCAACATTGTGGACTGTTCGCTGGAGACTGACTGTATCAGGATCACCTCTCCTCTCTAGAGTCTGTAGTTTCAAAGGGATTTGATGAGCTTAGATTTCTTTAACAACATCCCTTTTAATTGGATTTTGTTATCTTAGATTTTAATTAAGCTGATAATATTTTTCATCAGTATCCTGGAGATATACGTCACCTCAGGTTTTTTCCCTTTCAACATACACGTTTTGTTTTTTTTTTTCATGTCAGGGCAATGCAAATATGCATTATATTACATTTCCACATACAGTATATCAGGTTCAACTTAAACTACATGGATTAGGTGGGACATTCGGTATGTAGCCGTTTTAATGCATGTATAATCTGTGTGTGTGTGTGTGGGATCCCCAGCTGTTGTACAACGCCTCAGCAGATGAGCGGATCTACACTGTGACAGGCCTGAAGAGCTACGAGGAGTACAGCTTCACTGTGACCGTGTGTAACACACAGGGGTGTGTGAGCAGTCTTCCTGCTTCAGGACGCACTCAACCTTCAGGTTAATAAACTTTAATTGATTAGCCATCAATTCTGACTTGCCAGCTTGATACGAAAATGATGTAATTGTAGATGTACTGTATATACTGTACAGTACTGCAAATAAAGTACAGCACTATATTTGATGTCTTCTGCATTGTTGCATCTGGGCTATTTGGTAATTCATGAAAATCCTGTAAATTCAGGGGGGAAACAACTCAACTCAATTCAATTCAGTTTTATTTGTATAGCGCTTTTACCAAAGCAGCTTTACAGAAACATTTCAATTCAGGATATAGATTTTAAATGTAGGTCATTTATAACAAAAAACACTCAAATCCTACTCGTGCTCTTGAGTGTGTGTAAATTTACATATGAGAAGACTAACGAACTTAAACCTCGACTTGATCAACTTCACATCATATAATTGATTGACATTTGACGTTTATTAAAGAATATAAAAAAGAAAGAAAGCCACACAAACCCTTATATTAAGACAAATAAAATGAATAATTTAATTATGACAAAAGAAATGGCGGAATATAAACAGAGGATGAGCTGATCTGTCTGTGCATAGCCATATACCATTGACAAATGCCTCAGCTGACAAAAGATTTAGCACTCATTATTGTTATTAAAATCATATGATTATATATGGGTGGCATGGTGGCTTAGTAGTTAGCTCGCTTGCCTCTCACTTCCGGGATTGGGGGTTTGATTCCCGCCTCCATCCTGTGTGCATGGAGCCTACATGTTCTCCTCGTGCTTTGGGGGATTCCTCCAGGTACATCGGTTTCCTCCCCCAGTCCATAGGCTGATTGGCATTTCTAAATTGTCTTTAGGCTGTGATTGTGCCCTGCACTGGGTTGGCACCCCATCCAGTGTGTCCCCCACTTTGTGCCCAGAGTCCCCTGGGATAGTCTCCAGGCTCCCTGCAACCCTGTATAGGGTAATAGGTACAGAAAATGGATGGATGGAAGCGAGTCAAAATAACTTCCATTCCTGCCTTTTAGCCTTTACCCTCATCATTCATTTCATGCTCCCAGCTATCTGTGCACTTGAACTTTTATGGAGTTTTGTGGGCATCACTACATACAAATCAGCTGTGTCAGGAACGTGGCGTGCGATTTATGGGTGATCAATGTACGCACGCTAATACGAAGGAAATCAGTCCCTCCAAAACATTTGTAAATCTTTCAGAAAATTGTACTTTGATTTGTTTTATGCAAACATTTACACCCAATTTTACTAAAAGATTGATAGCTGAATCCCATTACTTTTTCCACGTAAAGAAAACAACATATTAAATAATAGACCACATTTCCAACCAAAAAAAGCATAACGAAGGCTGGCAGGGAAATTACCTGGGGGGGAAAAAAAAACAGAAGCAAGTCTCCAGAAGATCTGTGGCAAGTTCTCCAAGATGCTTAGAAAAACTTACCAGCCAATATTCTCATAAAACTATATGAAAGACTACTGAGGCAAAGGGTTTCATTCAGAATTTCATTCTTTTTAAAAGCCATCTTTGCTTTACAGTGTTTCTTTACATGTGCCTATGTCTTTTGTATCATTTAAGTTCAAGTGATTTTATTGTCATTACAATTACATACAGCTGGTTACAGTACACAGTGAAATGAAACAACGTTCCTCCAGGACCACGGTGCTACATAAAACAACACACTAACCACATGAGACGACACAGAACTAAATAAGATCTGCACACTTCCACATAACGTGCATGTGCAGACGTGTGCTATCAACACAAGACAGTACAATACTACTAAAACAGGACAATAGGCACAGTAAGTGACAGTGTAGTGCCGACCAGTACACAGTTTTAGTGTGGAAGTGTCTGCTATAATAGGTAGTGCAAAAGATAGGTGCCAAGGCATAACAATATAATTTAAAAATGGTATAAATGTGATCATAACATGCTATGACTTAGTCTTTAGCAGCTTAGCTTATACCAAATATGAACATAGCAGTTATTGTGGTAACAAACAGGTAAAGTGTATAATAGTGACAAGAAATTAAATACTATATTTTTATAATACAGTAGCAGCGAAGATGCAACATAGTCAATGCAGGAATATGCAAATATAGCAATGGGAGTGGGATGGTGTTCAGTTCAGAGAGTGTGTGTGTGCACGTGTGTGTCAGTCCAATCTCTGAGTATTGAGGAGTCTGATGGATTGGGGGAAGAAGCTGTTACACAGTCTGGCCGTGAGGGCCCGAACGCTTTGTTACCTTTTTCCAGATGGCAGGAGGGTGAAGAGTGTGTGTGAGGGGTGTGTGGGGTCATGCACAGTGCTGGTGGCTTTGCGGATGCAGCGTGTGCTGTAAATGTGTATGATTGAGTGGAAAGAGACCCCAGTGATCTTCTCAACTGTCCACTGCAGGGTCTTGCGATCCGATGAGGTGCAATTTCTGAACCAGACAGTGATGCAGCTGCTCAGGATGCTCTCAATAGTTCCTCTGTAGAACGTGGTGAGGATGGGAGGTGGGAGATGGCCTTTCTTCAGCCTTCGCAGAAAGTAGAGACGCTGCTGGGCTTTCTTGCTTATAGAGCTGGTGTTAAGGTTCTCAGACAGGTGAACACCATGGAATTTGGTGCTCTTGACGATCTCCATGGAGGAGCCATCGATGTTCAGCGGACAGTGGTCGCTCCGTGCTCTCCTGTAGTCAACAACCCTGAGGGGCCCGTGCTCAGTGTGGTGGTGCTGGAGATGTTGTTCCCGATCCGGACTGATTGAGGTCTCCCAGTCAGGAAGTCCAGGATCCAGTTGCAGATGGATTTGTTCAGGCCCAGTAGGTTCAGCTTTCCAATCAGGTGCTGAGGAATGATTGTGTTGAATGCTGAACTGAACTCTATGAACACCAATCGAACATAGGTGTCCTTCTTGTCCAGGTGGGTGAGGGGCAGATGTAGGGTGGTGGCCATGGCATCATCTGTTGAGCGGTTGGTGCGATACGCGAACTGCAGCGGGTTCAGTGAGGGGGGCAGCAGGGTCTTGATGTGCCTCATGACGAGCCTCTCGAAGCACTTCATGATGATGGATGTGAGTGCAATGGGACGGTAGTCATTGAGGTAGGACACTGAAGACTTCTTCGGCATAGGGACAATGGTGGTAGCCTTGAAGCACGTTGGAACGATGGCGCTGCTCAGGTAGATGTTGAAGAAGTCAGTGAAAACATCTGCCAGCTGGTCTGCACATCCTCTGAGCACTCTGGCAGGAATGTTGTCTGGCCCAGCAGCCTTCCGTGTAGACTCTGCGTAGAGTTTTCCTCACATCAGCCATGGTTAGACACAGCACCTGGAGGAGGGGTGGACTTCCTCGCTGCCGTATCATTCTGTGCCTCAAACAGACCGTAGAAGTTGTTCAGCGCATCTGGAAGCGAGGCATCACTGTCACAGGTGGGTGATGTTGTCTTGTAGTTGCTGATGGCCTGAATGCCCTGCCACATGCGCCACGTGTTGCTGCTATACGTGAAGTGACTGGATTTTCTGGGCACGCACGCTTTGCCTCTATGATGGCCCGGGACAGTTTGGCCCTCACTGTTCTTAGGGCCGCCTTGTCACCTGCCCTGAAGGCAGGGTCTCGGGTCCTCAGCAGTGCACGCACCTCCGCAGTCATCCACAGCTTCTGGTTGGAGCGTGTGGTGATGGTCTTGGAGACGGTGACGTCATCAATGCACTTGCTGATGTAGCTGGTCTCTGATGCCGTAAATTCCTCCAAGTTGGTGGAGTTGCCGTCAGTTGCAGCCTCCCTGAACATGTCCCAGTCAGTGTGCTCAAAACAGTCCTGAAGAGCAGAGATGGCTCCTGCTAGTCAGGTTTTTACCTGCTTCAAAACCTGGAGCGTCTGACGAGCGGTCTGTAAGCTGGGAGTAGAATAACAGAGATGTGGTCTGAGTAGCCGAGGTGTAGGCGGGGCTGTTGTCTGAGTAGCTGAGTTGGGAGCAGGGCTGTGGTCTGAGTAGCCGAGGTGGGGGCGGGGCTGTTGTCTGAGTAGCTGAGTTGGGAGCGGGGCTGTGGTCTGGAGTAGCTGAGGTGGGGGCGGGGCTGTGGTCTGAGTAGCCGAGGTGGGTGCGAGACTCTGCCCTGTCTGCGCCAGGTGATGTTTGGGTCATTAGCGTGTTCACCCCTCAAGTTGGTGAAATTTAGGGAGTACTGACTTTAGGTTTGTGTGATTGAAATCTCCGGCGATGATAAGCAGTCCATCGGGGTGTGTGTTCTGCAGTTCACTAATAGCCCCATACAGTTCACAGAGCGCCTCCTTAGCATTAGCGCTGGAGGAATGTATACTCCGATTATCAGAACAGTGGTGAACTTGCAAGGTAAATTAAATAGTCTGCATCTAACAGTCACAAACTCCACCAGCGATGAGCAGTAACTAGAAACTAGCACCATTCCGTGTTGATGTAAACACACAGTCCACCACCGCGAGCCTTACCGCACAGAGCTGCATTTCTGTCGGCACAAAATGAGGCGAGCCCGTCTAGATGAATGGCGGTCACTGAGCCACGTCTCTATGAAAATAAAGATCCCGTAGTCTGTAAACTCACGCCACGTTGCCTGCTGGAGTCGGGTGTCGTCCAGTTTATTGTCCAGAGAGCAGACATTGGAGAGCTGGCCGGCTAGGGTTTGCGTTTAGCCTAGCATGCGCCCCCCCCCCCCATTTCCACTCTTCTGCTTCCTCGCACACCGCTTTCGACGTCCCTTCCCCCGTCCACCGGGATCAGGCGATGCCGAGGACTGGAGGCCTGGTCTCCACAGCAGATCATCATGCATTTTGGTTGTTGCATGATTTCTGTATTTTAACAGTGTCTGTCGATGGTAAACATGAACACCGGCTTCTCGGATGTCCATGTGCTGTAAAACAATAAAACGGGCTACGAGACAAAAAATAGCACCACTTTGGATCTGGAGAGGCCGCTGCGTGTGTCACGATTCGTGACGTAACGGAGATATGACTGATGCAAACGCAGTTTGAACAGGTTTTATTTAGGAGAGACACGGGTAGGAGAATCCAAAACGTGATCCAAAACATAATCCACAAACATGCAAGAGCTCAGGCGATCGGCAAACAGGCATACACGGGGCAAGGCAGGAATCAAGGTCGTGGTCACGGAAAACAGGATCGAGACACAAAACATGAAACAAACAATGACTATGAACTGGGAGCGGAGAAACCAGCGTGATCTAAACAAACGAATCGAAACATGAAACATGACATGAACTATGACTGGTTATCTATCGTAAGGACTTTTAACTAATCTACAATACTATATCTTATCTAATCTATCCAAACTACTCTATCTAATATTCCGCGCTGTGTGCTGGGAGGCGCGCGGTATATATACAAACCTATTCAGCGTCGTAATAGCTGACGGCTGAGGGCAATTCAGACACACGTGAAACAATAGCCAATGACAGAACGGGGAGGAGACATAACAGAAACATAAACAAATGCACGTGTTGAAATGTCACAATTGCCCACAAGGGAAAAGCAGGTGCTCGCGCACCTGCTCGTGCACGCGCGCTCACATGCTCCACAGCACACTGCTTAAAGGGGAACTCGTGACAGCCTGCTACTGCCGTGCCGCCATCTTGAATCCCACCGTATTCTATAACTTATGTCAAAACAGGATATCCAGAATAACTCCAGGGTATTAAAAATATCTGGTGAAATTATGTGCCATGAAGCTTTCCTGTCACACTCCCCACCACATGTTCTCACTATATGAGAATGTTATTAACTCGATTTCATAACTATGATAATAACATAACATTTATATTGACAAAGTAATGACTGATGCATTCCTGTGCTGTTAGTGTGTGTGTGTGTGTGTGTGTGTGTGTGTGTGTTTCCATACTATATACTCAAAACCAAATTATGAGTAGAAATTGGGGCACGTGTGTTTTAATCAAATTGATGTGTGTGATGTGTGTTCATTCCATCTGTGTTAATATGTGTTAATTTTCATCTGAATATTAATGAAGTGCCTGTAATTGAACATGTCCATCATGACTTTGTTTAAAGGCCAATACATAGCTGCTGAGGGACACACTAGTGGCACCTTTCATTCTCAGTACTTCACCAGGAACTGCGTGCCAACCTCCCAGCGAACTGAAGCAAATAGTTCACAGCTCTCGGTCGAAACTGGAAGGCATTTCATCTCTGAGGAATATGAATGAAAGCTATTTGAGATTTACTCTCAGGTTATCTTTACTATTTTCGTACTTTGGAAACAGGTGAGAAAGTTGGGAGAAATTGGTTCAGGCATTCAGACAGGTTAGGAAAAGTATGTCATCAAGAAATTCTCATCGTAAGAACATACATTTTGAGCGGTGCTTCTTTTTTTCTTATTCTCGTTTTTGTTCCGCTGAGATTCAGTCCAGCCTAAAGCAATGTGGGCTTTTGCATGCATTCTTTTCCCCTTTTCCTGTCCTTATTAACCATCTACATCTCACCATATATGATGACTTAATGACTCCCTCAACCCTCCTGCCGGAGTTCCACGCTCACCTCGTCCACTTGCCCGTTTGCAGCTGAATTCATCGCTTGGCAGTAAAAACAATTTACTGTTAATTACAAGGAGAAAAATGTGCTGGCGAGCTCCCCATGAACACCATGAATCAAACACCACTCATGGAGATTTATACAGAATATGTAAGTAGGACGAATTAGTGGGGTTTAATAACAGAGGCACAAATCATGCAGCCTTCAAGGGCCCTTAATTGATACTGTGGGAAATGATGGACATGAATCCGTCAGACTCTTGGCGCCACAGTAAGATATGGTCAGCTCAATATGCTGCGGTGGATGTTATGGCTTCCTCCATACGACAGAAGCACATTTGTCGCTTTGCCACTGCATTTCTTTTGTCAAATGAGCAGCAAGTTTTTGTTCTGTTGCTTATATTAGCTTTGAAATGTCAGGTTTTTCTCTTTACCCTGATTTAATGTTTTTCCTTATGGTTGTCTCAGGTTGGTTGAATCACACACACATACACACAAACGCACGCACACACTTTGGCCCACTTAAGAATATGTCTCTTTTCTCCTTGTCCCAGACCCATTGAGTAACTCCGACAGGACTCTGATGTTGATGATTGCAATTTATGTGATCCTTACTTTGTTTTTATGACTGTCTGTATACACAGTGCCCATCGTTATTATACAGATGCACCATTAGACTGAATTACCATCTGTTCAAACGGAGCCGTCGGCAGCTGCTTCCGTTGGGTCGGTTGGAATGGCGTCGCATTTCTTTCCATGCCGGAACAAGTAGTGTGTAACGAGCATTATCCACAGCGTAGACGGAGAAACGGTTACCGTGTGGGTGAATTTAATTGTGTTTGGGTCTTAAAGCTTTAGAGACTGTGTGCGAATATGTAGACTGGAACAAGGATCGGTAAGGCCCGTAAGTGCAAAATGCATTAACAGGCTAAAAGCGTAAGAGCGAAACGAAAAACAGCAAATCGGGACGCACGATATCAAAAATAAAAAACACAATAGGAAAACTAAAAACACAACAAAACTGAAAACACTCGACGTTGACTTGATGTTGAGGAGACGTTCCGAGCTCCCAAGTAGGAATTCCGACGAGGTGTTTTTTCCTAGTTGGAGATCACGTTTAGTCGAATGCATGACTAAATAAAACACATAACTCAGAAACTTCGACCTCCAGCTTAGAAAAAAAAATCACAAGGAATACCCCCATCATCTGTTCCTAGTTACTCATCCCTACTCTGAAACTCGAGAAGGTCATCTCAACCCCGATTTCAACACGTGAAGTCAAATCAACTGCCATGACTGCTCACAGCATCAACGGTAGACCGAGTAGTACTTCTTTACTTTAATAAATGACAAGTATTTGCTTTAGATCACTGAACACACAGACAACATCGCTTGTTAAATCTATAACATTGACTGTACAGTTCACTGTTTTACATCACTTAGCTGGCTAGAGTTTTGCAGTCAAAAGTCGAACATGAAGGCGTACATGGCTTTTATTTATTTTTTTATCAGTATATCTTGTACATGAGTTCGGGCACTGGTAAAGACCCTGTCTCACTACACATTGGGACACCGATAACTCAATTTCCGGTGACATGACTATGTACTTGGAGTCAAAAATTTAAAATGTAAAAATATCAACGTTTTCTATGTCATACAATTTTGTTAGCTTAATCACAAGTATTTCTATCATGGTACGTCAAGTAGGATCGTTTTAAACACTTAAAAGTCGTTAAACTCAAACCATATAGATATATAGAATAAAATAAATTTAAAAATCGCTTACGTGAGTGATCATTTTAGAGCTACAACAACGATAACAAGTTACCTACATTTGTAGACGAAATTGGCTAAGAGTTCATCCGGCATTTTTTTTTTTTTTTCGAGCTGAGAGACTTCAGAAATCATGACGTCATTTCCAGTAAAGGAACATAGTGAGCACCGATGCTCCCTGTACGTTTGCTGTACGTTTGTGGGATTTCTTAGGGAGCAAATATTCCAGTGCACCAGAAGGATTTTGCAATTAAGACAGCCCTTAAAATGTCTGTGTGTGGGTTTGTCTCCCCAAGGTGGTCGTGCATGTCGTCATGTTTTAAAATGGCCGCTATTCCCCTCTGATAATATATGTGAATCATTCCGTGTGAGTCAACACACAGATGAATCTCTCACATCAAATGATTCTTTCTCTGAACTTGTAGCTCGTGTCTGTGAATTTTTGAAACGCCGTACGATTACGGCCCGAACTAAAAGGTTCTATAATCATCTCTAATGCCTGAAACGACATGTAGTCATGCATTAAGCTGAAAATGACAGTGAGACAATATTGCACAGTTGCAGGACCTCAGCTGTCAGTGCAGGAGATCCCCGGTCACTGCTAAAAAGCATAATAACTCATTTTGTGAACGCACTGATGAGGACAAGGATTGTGTAAGCCTACAGAATTTTAAAAAGGGAGCCAGACTGATGTTATTGATCTTTTTGTAAAGCGAACAGCTAATCAAGAGTTGATGGTAATGTTTTATGTATATTACAAGCCATAAAGGGAAGCTGTACATGTGTATCCCTGCCTGTACACATCGCATTGACTTGAACTGTGCCATGCATATTTCTCCCCCTTTGGAAGGTTGGTGCAATTATGCATAAATCAATACTTCCCAAGTTACAGAAATGCTGCAAGTACGTATTATAGTACAGCTAGGGGGATTTGCCTGGAAAATGCAAGGCTGCATTGTTAAGACAGCAAATACAGCGATCGAGCTGGACTTGTTTCCAGATATGCTTTGGACAGATATGCTTATTAATCTGATAAAAGCAATGTTTACCTTCGCAGTTAGACCAGGATGAGACTCTAAAATATTCATGAAACAAATTTGCCCAGCTAATTTTAATCATTAGTCCTGAAATTTATTTCTTGTGGCGTAGTTAATGATTCTTCATTAGTGTAAATAAAATGGCAGAATCTCATCACATATCAGGCTGTAAAATGTATTCTATAAATTAATTTTCACCGGATGCATTGCAATAATGCGGTTATTACCCAGGCCAGCATTCACTTTAGACCAAATGTGCAGTTATTCCAAGACTTGGAACTGTGCACCAGTTTCATTTGACAGCAGTTTGCGACGGCATTAGTCGTCCGAGCTGTAATCAAATTCGGCCGTCGTTTGAGTCCAGCGGTGCATTTTAACGTCTTTTGTTTGTCGCTATCATTTAAACAATTCTGTGGGCATCATGAAACGATCAGCAGATGTCCAGATGTGATATCTAGTAGACAAGTTCAGTCATTTTTGAGCTGATAAAGACATGAGTAAAAATGTATCGAATAAGATCGGTTAGGCTAGACAGGACATCTATACATATAGTGTAGTAAAATGATTCGCAGACCTGACTGTTGTTGTCTGTGCTTGCTGAAATTGCTGTGGGAAAAAAAAAATCTCCATCTTGGCTGATTATTTTGGTAATAGTTTGCCCGAGGTCTCTGTTTGGAACCTCTTGATGATGCTAGTACGATGATGCTAGTATTCGAGTTCCACTTGCCATTTTTCCAGTCCTTTGCACGTTAGATGCATTTTAATGGATTTTTTTTTTTTATTAACTTGTTGGGTTTAATTGAGTATTCATGACAGACTTAGTATTAACAAATCATGCAGCAGTACTGACACTCCCGCTCTCGCCTCTTCCATTCTACTTCAAGCTCACTTAAGCTATACTTCACGTTTTCCCACCTGTATGTATGTTTAAAAGCGATGAACGTCTATCAAGACTCCACACAAAAGCTATTAAATCAACACGAGGAGTTTGAAATATCAGGGTTTCAATTATACAGACTCAAGTGCTATTGATTGGATGTAATTTATGACATGCCTGGCAACAGACCTTTGAAGACAACACATTCATTTTCTATAGAGGGCTTTTATTGGCGGTGTTGGTCGGGCTTGGCTACTGGCCGAAGTAGACTAAATGCACTGCGAATGTGTCAGTTCATGATCATTTAAGTCAACCTTTAAGGCTGTGTTTGGACCTTTGTTTAAAAAATGTCTGAAAAATCTGGTGAAACCAACAAACAAAAAAAAAAACCCTTCTTTTTCTACTGACAGCACCAGCAGGGTTGAAGGCCCCCCGGCTGAAACCTTTAAACACAACTGCAATGAAGATCTTGTGGGCTGCTCCGGCCGAGCTGAACGGTCCGCCACCTGTCTACCATGTTGAAAGAACCGATGTATCATTCTCAGATGCAGAAGGCCAGGTCATCAGAGGCAGACGCTTCACTGGGACCGACTACTTCCACTTTCCCAGCTCTACACTTCCCGTTAACACTGACTTCACAGGTATGGAGCTTTTTTCAAATTAGTGCTTAGCACATTTGCCTCGCACCTCCAGGGTTGGTGGTATGAATCACGCCTCTGCCCTGTGTGCGCCGAGTGTGCATGTTCTCCTTGTGCTTCGGGGGTTTCCTTTGGGTACTTCAGTTTCCTCCCCGAGTCCAAAGACATGTGTTGTAGGCTGATTGGCGTTTCCAAATTGTCCGTAGCATGTACGTGGGTGTATGAATGTGTGCGATTGTGCCGTGCGATGGGTTGGCACCCCTTGTGCCCCAAGTTACCTGGGATAGGCTTCAGGCTCCCCCGTGACCCTGTGTTGGATAAGTGGTATGGAAAAATGGATGAATAGACGGATGGCCATCTAATCATCAAATCAGGTTTGTGAATGTGTGTGTGTGTGTGTGTGTGTGTGTGTGTGTGTGTGTGTGTGTGGACTAACACAGTTTTTATTCTGCACTCAATCTCTGTAACAGCCTAATAAATTAATGACTTCCCCGATTAGACAAAGGGCAATTATACTTTTGTTTACAAACATAATTGGAGAATTGAGTTCCAAATGAATATAGGTTATGCTTCATCTGCTGATGGAGAAAAAAAACCCTGCCATTTGTTTACATAACTCACATTTTAATTGTTTAATGTATGCAAGTATCAAGTGCTCTAAATCATCAGATTGGTCAGTTAGATGTAAAAACCCGAGACAAACAGCACATGACCTCATTTCCATAGCTGCTGCACCAAGGTGGTAAAATGTTCCATGAATTAAACCGAGTAAAGGTCAATTAACAGTTCGCTACTGTAATCATGGTAACTGGCTCCTACTTATTCCATTAATTATTAACCTCATTAGCATTTTGGGTTAATTATTCTTTTAATACTTTTGTCTCTCCACAGGGCTTTATATCAAGTTCAAAGTGCAGATAACCGGATGCTTAGAGTTTTCACATTTGGCTCTGTACTCCCACATGATAGAATTTAAATAAACTAAACACCTGCGATGATGATATCGTTTCAATTATGATATAATATTCTTATATAATATATGTTTATTGATGACAACCAAAAAAAAAAAAGTCTCCAAACAGAACGTCCGGCAGATAACACTCTTTAGTTTGTCAGGTCCACAAAATGGATTATTTTCCTGAAGATAAGATAAGATAAAATAAAAACTTTATTGATCCCACACTGGGGAAATTCCCTCGTTACAGCAGCTCAATTACACACAAAAAAAAACAGATAGAAAAGAATACACATTAAATAGGAATAAAATTTAAAAAATGGTCTAAAAAATATATACAATAGGAATAGAAAAAGAAGAATAGTAGTAAAAAATTATAATAATGGTAATATGTACACTATGAACACCTCAATGTATGTACGGATGAATATATACAGATGAGTAACACCGCGTTTACATACAGGAAGACTTATATAGCATATAATGCAACTTTAGCAGAGCATTACCAAAGAAAAGACAGAAGTGTAGTTGTCTAGTTAAGACAAAAAAAGTAGTTTATATAGACATTGATGGTGCTAAGAGCATTCTGCAGTCCACTAAGCCCCTAAGCTTTCTTTTGTTCAGTTATATGAATGAACATAATCTGTATTCGGTCCTGCTCTGTTCAGCAGCCTCTGCACAGAACCACGAGACTCGTCCGTCGCATGTGCTTTTGTTTTTCTCCTAGATATTACGCAGACCATCCACTAAATGTATCCACTTCAGAAGCCTACACAGAAGTGGATGACCCTGTATGACCTTGTAGTTTAAGAAATGAATAGCCATTTCCTTAGTCTCACCAACCCCCCTTCTCCCACCCCCAACTTTATTAACATTTAGCACCGCAGTTTCCAGTTTTTTTTTTTTTTTTTTTCTTAAATAATGACAAACGGATAAATCTTTATAAATCAAGCCTGGAGTTGAGTTCAGCTGACTCTCTAATTGATCAATGACCACAGTCAAAGCGGAGAGCTCGTCCTTGGGCCTGCTGGCGTTATGAATGGCCGCAGACTAATGAGGGAGCCGAAGAACAGCGGCGACATTCCCGTCGGCTCGTATCTTTAGCCACGCCGCCTCTTTAAAATCACATGTTGATGTTCTCGATTGCTTACCGATGGATTGGGAACAAGGCCAGACCACTCTGCACTCCTGAAGCCCTTTTGTCGGTCACGGGGCAAAACGTATTGAGTCGCAGGATAAGGAAAAACATAAAGATTTCCCTGTTCTTATCGAGCTCGCTGGTGACTGGATAAAAGTGAACGAAGAGCTCAATGGCTGAAATGAAGCATAATGAAATGAACAAACAACATGCTCAGGGACAAAATACTCAGCGCAATATTGAAATCTAGCCAAAGCAACGCATTAAGCAAAAATCAATGGTCATCTAATTTGGAGCCTTAAATGATTTTGTCAGTGCACAACTCCCAACAAATCAAAGACGGGGGACAAGATTTTCAAAATGCAATATCATTGCAGAGGATTGATCTGCATCTTAATCCTCATTGATGTGTTATGGCGGGCAGTGTCTTGAGCTCTGTTGAAGATTCTCAGCCAGGATGCAAACTAGAAACCGTGTCTTATGCATAATAATGTAGTCTTCATATATTTCATTTTTCTTCCATTTTACTTGTAATGAAGTGCATTAACTGCTGCGGCTGCCTTTGAAGTGTCGCATTTCTTTCTTTATCTTTTTTTTTTTTTTTTTTTTTTTTTTGTCGAATCTGAATGTTAAGTGGCTGCACGCACTTTTAAAGAAAAGATTTTCACTGAAGGTCTATGAAGGGGTCAAGAGCAGTAAATTTTTCTTTGCAGAGAAAATTGCAAGCAATTGTAGCCCAAAATATGAAATATTACAAATGGTTTTCCTTAAATAATTTGATTTATTGTCAAGCGGCCTCGTTGCGTGAAATCTGAGGGGAAACTTTGCACAGACATCATTAGTTTTTTCCCCCCATTTAAAGATTAATCATGAAAAGCTCTGGCTCTTTAATTCTGTAATTTGTATATTTAATGGGGTGCTGCAGAATCTATGACAGTAATTAGCATTTGCTAAAAACTCATTAATACGCAACAACTTGATTAATGCTGCAATAATGCTAACATGACTGAAGTTATTCAGGTTATGTATTAAGCAGATTACATCCAAATGGCCTTGTTTGTTCTACTTATAGTTGATATTATGTTTTTTTGGCCCGGGAATGAGTTTGTAGGAACATTTACTGGTTATTGATGCTTATCGTATACAGACCTCTAACAGATTGTCGGAATTGTTCAAATGCGTTTTTTGACTTCTGGTTTTATTAAGCTGTGTTAAGTTGGACAAATATACTGTATGATATGAACGATAACAGTTTGGTGCAGTTGTTTCAGTATAATGTGTGTTGGCCTGAGGAAGCCCTTCACAGGGTCAAATTTTGGGATTTACTACAAGATGTAGTTCAGAAAACCGTCGAACGAGATGTGTTCTCTTTTATATGTTTCTCTGCGTTATTGTTAGTAGCAGCAACAGTAGTAGAAGCTGCGTGGCTAATCATGAACAATGATGTGAACCAATAGGAGAAATTTTCTTGGGTTTGAAGTCCTACTGATTGGCCTGTGGAAGCCTCTTCATTATACATGTATACATGCATACACCATGTTAAAGGGTTCATATGATGATTTTTAAAAGTTCATTATTTTGTTTATTTGGTGTAATAAAATACGATAACATGCTTTAATGTTACATCATTTTTCGCATATTGTACATTATAGCAGTACCTCTATTCCCAGTCTGTCTGAAATGCTCCGACTGAGTTCTGGTTTCTTCAAAGCCCCTCCTTCCGAAAAGCCCAGAGTGCTCTGATTGGCCAGCTGACCCATTACGTTGTGATTCGCTACAAACCTCAAGCGTGTGTCGGAAATGTAACACTCCTTAACGTTATCGCGAGCTTCAGCTTCCAAAGCTTCTAAAGTGATTATAAGCACAGTTAATAATGTCGTCGGTTTTATCGTATCAGTCCGAGCCCGAGTTAGGTTCTGAAAATGCGGATAATCGAGCAGATCAATCGGAACCGACTTTGTAAGCACGGCTTGCGCAGAACGTTTCACAGTGGTAAGTTCTTATTTGGTATCTCTCTTACCTTTCAGGTGCGATGTTATAACAGTTTAATTCGTCTTCTTCACTGTAACATCTTTAAGTCCTGAAGTGACAACATAAAATACAGTTTAAAAAAATTCAATTAATTCAACAAATGTTTTAAATGGTGGCGGCATTATGCTGATCTTTTAATTTGTGACATAGACACTTGCAGAAGTACTATTTGGATTTCGATCGTGGTGTTTTAGGCAGGTCAGGAGCAGTGTGCTCTGTTAGATAGAATAAATCTCCCCTTTGTGGGAGACTATGAGCTTTGTAACTTTGCAGATCTTACACATGCACAAACCGATACATTGCATACTCAAGGAAGACAGTAAAAAGCATCATACAGTATGACCCCTTTAAGGTTAATAAACATTAACGTTGAAAGCCTATGACTTTGTACATCATTTTGGGTGTGTTGTTTAAAGACACAGTAGTTAACATTTGCATTGATACATCGAGTGTGTAGTTTGGTTAGGTACCACTGCAGACACATTTTGTGCAAAAATGAAATTAAATCCATCCATCCATCCGTTTTCTGTATCGCTTATCCTACACAGGGTCATGGGGGAGTCTGGAGCCCATCCCAAGGAACTCTGGGCACACAAGGTGGGGATGGACGGGGTGCCAATCCATTGCACGGCACACTCGCACACACATTACAGACAATTTGGCAATGCCTTTCAGCCTACAATGCATGTCTTTGTACTAGAGAAGGAAACCGGAATACCCAGAGGAAACCCCGGAAGCACAGGGAGAACATATACACCCCGAAGACACTAAGCCAGCATGCCCCCGACATTAATGCCAAATAACTTTAAAACTATCCAAAATCAGATCTTTCATTATTTTGATCTGTTTTCAGAATTTAGCCACAGCAATGTCCGGCAGGATTTCCCTGGCCACTACAGATATTCAGTTCGATTTAATCATCTTTGTATAAAGCTTTTAAGCGTTGCCATCTAGATTTATCTATTAAAGCAACATTGTTGAACAAATTGATTAAATATTATGCTGTGTTGATTCGGTACTTGCAGAAAGGACATAAACATTAGACACTAATAGTAGACCCTCACCTGGTGAACTAGCATTAGGATGTTTGGGGTTTTTTTGAGACAAAGTACTTTTGTAAATCAATCCGAATAAGAATCGGAATCTGCTTAATGCAGTTAAATGCAACATATAAAATTGCTAGAACAATTAAGCAATAAAATTTAATTGCTGTGCATTTTTCTACTTAAACAGTATCTTGGTCAAGATTGGTAACATCTTATAAAACAACGTTTTTTTTTTTCTTTAACTTTTGGTAAATTTATATAAAACAACATTCTTCTCAACTCCCATTCTGCTGATTTACATTTTTGTGGCTTTTCAAAGGTTTTTTTTTTTTGGTAGCCTGAATGTATGGTCTACTCCATACATACTCCATACAATTGCTGACACACATCTTCCTATGTATGGACTCTTGTCTTGAGACCCTCTGAGGTGAATCTCATTCTTTATCGCTTGGCTCCAGGAGACCACTGACCACTGCTTGTAAACAGACCTGTCAGAACAGAGACCTCAGAGACCGCCCTTGTGCCTTTCCTTCAGGAATAGGTCCGTCGTATTGATGGATGTGAAGAGCATGTCAAAAAAAAAAAAAGCTGATCACACAAGAGATTGTGTGCTGAACCTACAAGTTTTGCATAAGCAGTTCCTCAGCCGTCCCCAGTTTCCATAAATGCACACACACACAACACGACACGATGTCGGGTTAGATAGAATCCCAGGGTGATTAACATGATTGAAGATGTTGTTCATGTAACAGAATTATTAAATGTTTGATTGTTAAAGAGAGCATGATGGGAGCATTGTGTTTAGATTTCCAATCTTGGAATGCTAATGTCCAGTCTTGTGAGTGTTATTCTCCCTGTGCTCTCCTTTATACTCTCTTCAGCTATCTAATTAAAGTTTTGTCAGGTGTTTTTCATATTGTTATCTCCATGCAGGTGTTCAGCTGAGTTTCCGCACACGGATGGAAGAAGGACTGATCCTTTGTGCTCTTTCCCCTGGAGAGCAAGAAGAATTTGTGGCTCTGCAAATACGCAATGGCCGACCCTACTTCCTCTTTGACCCTCAGGTAGGATACAGTTCGCGTTGTTGGCATGACTGTTTTAATGTTGTAAGAGACAGTACATGTACAAATATTATATAACACTTCCAGACCTCACTGCTTACAAAGCTGAAGCCCTTCTAGTTGCCCCTACAAAAAGTCATCAATCAGATATCTGGTGCTGACTCAAAATATGATTGCTACGAAATCAGATTTTATTTAGTACTTCTAACATACATCACCATGTGATGCATCTGGACACATCATTAGTGATGTTTCCTGGGGTCATCAGGTGTTTCGGGTCTTTCAACATCAGACACCCTTGCCCAGGCGACCCAGTCGGGGTTGAACAAGCCCCGGTAGCACTACCCCACCCATGGCTCTCCTCTTGAAGCAACTTCCGTTGTCTCCGTGGCCGACTTCAGGCTCGTTTGTTTACTGGCCCCTTTGAATCCCAGCATATTATAGGCCCTACCAGTGAGACTGGGCGGCAAACCCTCTGCATTCCACCTCAATGGGCTCGTACCTTGCTCGCCAGCCATTACTTCGACACTCTTGTACCAGCCCGCTGTACCTAGTTCTCTTCCTCTCTCTGGCCTCCTCGATATGGTCCTGCCAGGGAACAGTAAGTTCTAACAGGACAATTTGCTTGGAGGATTCTCAGATCAGCACCATATCTGGCCTTAACGATGTTATGGCAACGGTTTCTGGAAACGTAAGCTGCTTTCCCAGGTCGACTCTCAGCTCCCAGTCCTGTGCTGATGTTAGCAGGCCAGATGAGGTGGTCCTAGCTGCTGGTATTACCTTCTCCCCAGCCCTGACAAAAGTGATGGTCTTCTTCACTGGGTGAAGACACTTACAGTGGGTTATCCTGCTGGAGATGGTGTCTGCTATGGCCTTCAGAACTTTGTCATGACACCAACGATAGCGCCCCTCACTCAGTGCTTTTATACAGCTGCTGAGGATATGTTCCACGTTGCCTAATCTTCTGGGGTTTAAAAAAAATAAAAAATTATTGGAACTCTGACATTTTATATGAGGCCCAGTTTTCAATCTGTGTTGTAGTGTGGAATTATTAACTGGTCCTAATACCACTGCACCAGGGACACAACATGGAAAGGAATTGTAACATGGCAAGCAGACAGTGCTGCTAAGGAATCCCTCAAACTGAGAAGTACAGATTGTCAAATCCCACCATCAGATTTCAAACCAATAATAAACTCGTACATCTCAGAAAAGTGGCAAATGGAATGGGACCAGTGCGTTCATGGTCCCAACAAACTACATGAAATCGACCCTGCTATAAATGAAAGACACTTCCCTCATTTCCCTTTTGAATCCAGACACGATCAGACCGTATGCACAAGATGCCTTATTGGACACTCAAGACTCACACATATGTTCCTACTAAATGGGGAAGAACCGCCAACATGTGATTCCTGTAAAACAAGAACGTCTGTTAATCATAGATTACTGGACTGTCCTACTCTTAACAATACTAGACAACGATTCTACTCAGAAAAGACGTACCTAGAATTCTTCCAAAATGTTTCACCAGGAAAAATCCTAGAATTCTTCTCAAACTCTAAAGTGAAGGACCGTATATAGCTGTTGCTTTTGACACTGTTGGAATTAAAAAAATTTAAGAATTTACTTAATATCCTGTTTAATCTACCTTGATCTTGCCATGAAAATAGCCACTGATTCTGACATGCCATTAAAAGCACAATAAATACATAAACAGCAACATGATAAACATTCAAATCTAAACCAATATGTTTTTTAAAGGGGCATAAATTACATAAATTATGTTTGATCCCACTCAACTCTACTTTTTCCCCCTCCACAGAAATTTCAAACTAAAACAGTGTTTGAATCGGAGACCAATTAACTTGATACCCGCAGTCACGAGTAAGACATGCTAATTATTTCACATTGCAATGCCACCTCTCCATCACTAACCACTCTGATGATAAAAGCCATCATGAAAGTTGATCTCTGCACCAGTACTAACGAGATGCTGCTGCAGCTCTCTCCTCACTAATATTCACCACCACCGAAATCTCACTAGTTTTGCATTTATTAACACAGTTTGTTGGGGGTAGTTTGATAATTATAACTAAAAGTGGTGTCATGCCCAATTAATGTCCCCTGATAGCATGCCCATTAGTTCCCCCATTAACGAATTCAACAATTCTAATGGGATTAGCACCATGGGATGCTAATTGGGCGTGACACAGGAGACTGGTATGCTTCCCCACACACTCTTTGTAATGATGAAATTAATGAGCAGTTTATGAAATGCTGTCTCATGAAAGAATATTTAGTTCCTGGTAAAAGCTGTTGCAAACAATGCCAGTTTTCCTTAATCAGCTTCTTACATTTGAGGAGGCATGGACTACACACACGCGCACACCTGTACACCTGCTCATTCATGCAGATTTTGGAAAACGGTGATGCTTTCCAAATTGTGAGTCCATTTTCAGTGAGCCTGAGCCCACTGTACCCTCAGATTCCTGTTCTTGACTGACAGGAGTGGAATACGATACGATTTTATACTGTTGTAGCCCATGCACCTTGAGGTTCAATGTGATATGCAATCTGAGATGCTCTTCTCTTCACCACAGTTGTAAAAAGTGGTTATTTGAGTCGTGTATTGTAGACTTCCAGTCAATTGAAAACAGTCTGACCTTTGATCTCTCACAGAACTCCTGCTCCCTGGATGCTTTTTGTGTTTCACTACATTCTGTGTAAACTCTAGAGACTCTTATGCCTGAAAATCCCAGGAGATAAGCAGCTTCTGAAGTAAAGAACGACATTTCATACTTGATATGGTTCTATTTATATTCAAAGAAAACGTTAGTTATATTATCACTTACATTACAACAGCTATAAACAGTTTTTTAGGTTTTTTTTAATCTTTTTTATCTTTGTGCAGGATCCTTAGCCGCTAGACCACCAGGGAACTAAAATAAATAAATAAATTGTATATAGTAATGATACAAATCGAATGCTTTTTCCACCGCAACTTATTTTGGTTAGAAAATTGATTAGAAAGGTTAGGGCATCCTAGATCTTTATATTTCCATAGCTAATTACAGTTAGTGATACTTGACCGTGTCTGAGGTGGCTAAGGTTGGTGTTGCAGAGTCTTTGGAGACTGGCAAAGAAATGTGTTTATTGTTTGTTCCATCAGTTGCGGAGCAATGTTCTGTATGTAACTGTAGTGGTAAAAGTGTAGCCTTGCTTTTTTTTACCATCAGATGATGCTTATAAACAGACCGGAATAGAAACCTGAAGAAATGATAAGAGTATGTTCTGTAACCATGACATTTACAGATAGACCTTTCTCAATTCAGCGCCGTCTCAGTCAGCAGGGAGATGAGCTTTGCTATTTTCATGGCACCTGAGCTTTCAGTACCTGCTTGCAGAGCAAAATACAGAGATCAACATTAAAAAACCAAAAAGCAGCATGTTTTAGGTGCCATCATATCAATCAGTGTGGTGGGTATCAAATATTGTGCCAGGCTATAAATATTGTGGAGGTTGTATCGAAGGACTTTATAGCTCGTAGCGGGCTTCCCGTAGACAGGGGGGTAAAGAAAGGGGAATTGGGAAGTATACACAATACTTTAACCATGGTGGAACCTGGGTGAGTTAGCTTTTGGACTGACTTGTTCCGATACTGATTTGTGTTGCTTGGTGCTACTGCTCAGATAGTTTGTTTGGCATCTTCTGAAATGCCTGTTTTATCCATTGTACTGTAAGTCAAAGTCTGCTGTCACAAAATGCTGAGATGCAGGATGTCTGTGCATGGAATTTATTATGAAACCAACTTTTAAACATTAAAAAAAGGTGTTTGAGCTTGAACTGTAACAACAATCTTTAAATATAATCTTATAGATCGTTCATATTTGAAGCGGTTTACAATGCCTTTATTACTCAAGCAAAAATCACAGAGTAAAAATCACTGCATTCAGTGGCATTGTAAATTGTCCTCTTTAAAATAAATAAAAACTGGTCACACTGACGGTGAGTGTACATTTGTATGGACATTTTTCTGCACAATGTACACCTCTGACCTCCTTCCTCAATACTTAATTGCAGTGTGAATAATTGTAAAGCTTGAGTGCAAAAGTGTATAACAAATACACAGGACAGTAAATAATCAGGACAAATAGACAGCATAGTGTTATGCAGCATAGTGCAAATTAAGTAGACAGGACAGGAGAAAAGTATTGGATGAAAGAACCAGTGCTAACAACTGACTCTAAACCGTAGACTCTATCCTATCTTTGGTAGTATAAAGTGTCTTATCATGGCCCATAGCAGCATAATAAAGTGTATGGTGGTGGCTTGGATGCACCAGTACCTTCTACTGGAAGGCAGGAGGGTGAAGAGTCTATGAAAGGGTGGGAGGGACTATCCACAATGCCACAATACTGCTTCTCTACATTGAGTGGACCACCATTCCAGTTTGCCAGTCCAAATGCACTGTCCCAGATATCAAACACTGAAGATGCATCTTAACTACACATCCTCAACCTTGTCCAGTGTCCAATTGGCATCCAACCTTTGCAGCCAGCGAAGGTTTCTAACCACTATTGTAACCTCAACCATAAAGATTGCGTCCAAAATGCCAGAGATTTCAGGTACATAAGGGCATGTCCACTAGCTTAAGGAGTTCCTTCCATTACTCAACAATACCACCATACAACGTTAGCATGGCTTTGGGCCACCCAAAAGTCTTTCTCAGTGGCCTCTGTGAACTCCTCCCATGCCCAAGTTTTCACTCTACAACTCCTTTTGTTGCCATCTTTCTGTCT